>NC_041404.2:137538631-137608631 GCF_900747795.2 Erpetoichthys calabaricus | reverse complement strand
AAGGATCATATTTCGCTTGCGGTACCAATTTATTTCCGTGAATCCAACAGAGACGGGATAGAGCTGGGCCTTGGGGCGTACATTACCTCTGCTTAGCTAGCGAACGAGAGAACTACTTAATGGATTTAAATCTGTTTTTTTTTTTCTATAATTCGCTTGAACATTCCGGTTGATTTTGCGACTTCTCTCATTGCGCCAAGTATTATAGTTCTCTTGCGGTACCAATTTATTTGCGCAAATCCGAGAGAGACGCTGCAGGCCGAGGAGAGGTGGGTGGGTCCATCCTCACTCATGCACCAGCCTCAGGGCATTCCTTACCACTGGCTTAGCGAGCGAACAAGAGAACTACTTCACGGATTTAGATCGGGTTTTTTCTATTATTTGCTTGAACATTCCAGTTGATTTTGCGACTTCTCTCATCACGCTAAGAATCACAGTTTGCTTGCAGGAGCGATATATTCACACTAATCCGTGACAGAGGCTGCGGGCCGAGGGGAGTGGGGAGCCAGGCGGTGCCCTCCTTACTGTCCTGTTTCACTACTACATGGGCGGAGCCACAGGGGACGGCTAGTACTAAATATCCAAAAGCTACAGTTTTGGTGATTAAAAAAAAAAGTAAGTGTGTGAACAAGAAAAAGCCCAAAACAGTAAATTGTAATTTAAATCCGGAAAAAATATATCAAGGTTGTAAGAAATGTGGCAACCCTGTCATGTCATCCACACATAACCGAGGCTACAGTTCTAACCAGAATCAGAAAGGGAGAGGACAATTTCATTCCATGTGTACCTAGGACTTCCAAGGAGCTCCCCCTTGAATTCAATCGACTTCAAACTCCAGCACGTCCCGCGCATTTGCGACGACAGAAAAAAAACACACCTTCAGCAACTAATTGTCCGAACATTACAACACTCTAGACGAGAACAGGCCATTCAGCCCAACAAAGCTCGCCAGTCTTATCCACTTATTTCTGCCAAAAAAAATCAAATATCTACTCCCCGAAGCTCCCCAAGTGAACCAACAGAAAATGGCAATTCTCCCCACCTACAGCAAAGATGTAAAACGTGTGCTCACATTTACGATACAGTGTAGTTATACCACACTGCTGACTCGAACATTTCATAAAGGGATCAGTTGATAATGTGGTCCACCTAATTCTCTGTATGAAATGTCCAGACACTGCACTCAATGTGGGAGAAACCAGACAAACACTCTGCCAGAGAATGAACGTCCGCAGGTTCCACATCAAGCGTGGCAACAGAGACGTTCCTGTAGCAGCCATGGACACTGTGAGAGTGCCATTAACTGCCGTGATCCCCATTTGGGGATCATGTACTTTAACCCGCCCAGTAACGCCAGCTGTCAAAAGTCACATAGAAAAACAGGATGTTCACCTGCTCCACAAGGATGTTACCTGTGAAAGGGAACCTAAAAATCCCAACATTTGTGTGTGAAGCGGAGTACGCACATCTCAAGGTTCTTTTTGTCACTATTCAGTTTTTAGAAATCTGAGCCCTGGTCTTCAGTCCACCATCTTTGAACATTTCCTGTCCTTCTTGGGCATCAATCAAGTATATATGGCCCCCAGTACTCATGTACTCGTCATGGCACTGCAGAGTTCTAGGGTTCTGTGTGGGCTCCTCTTTTCTTTCCTAATATGGATCTTCTATGCCTGATGTAGCAGCTGGATAGTGGACTCTAAGCTACCACAGAGGACTCTAAGCTATCGACTTCCTGACAGTGTTCAGAAGCCATTAAGAAGGCTAACAGAATGTCGGGTTATATAGCGCCTTGATGTGTGGAGTACAAGTCACAGGAGGTTCTGCTGAAGCTTTATAACACACTAGTGAGGCCTCATCTGGAGTCCTGGGTGCAGTTTGGGTCCCACCAGACATAGCAGCAGAAGAAAAGGTCCAGAGAAGAGCAACTCGGCTGATTCAGGGCTGCAGGGAATGAATTATGAGGAAAAATTAAAAGAGATGAGCCTAACGCTGGCATTAAGTTTAGGTCTTGTCAGGTTTTAATTCACAATGGGAGGTCTGAAAAGTGAATGTTCACTTTATGAGAAGGACTTAGGAGTCATAGTGGACTCGACACAATCAACTGCCAGACAATGTTCAGAAGCCATTAAGAGAATGTCAGGTTATATAGCGCCTTGATTTGTGGAGTACAAGTCCCAGGAGGTTCTGCTGAAGCTTTATAACACACTGGTGAGGCCTCATCTGGAATCCTGTGTGCAGTTTTGGTCTCCAGGCTACAAAAAGGACATAACAGCTCTAGAGAAGGTCCAGAGAAGAGCGACTAGGCTGATTCCAGGGCTACAGGGGATGAGTTATGAGGAAAGATTAAAAGAGCTGAGCCTTCACAGTTTAAGCAAAAGAAGATTAAGAGGTGACCTGACTGAAGTGTTTAAAATGATGAAGGGAATCAGTCCAGTGGATCGAGACTGTGACTTTAAAATGAATTCATGAAGAACACGGGACACAGTTGGAAACTTGTTATGGGGAAATTTTGCACAAACATTAGGAAGTTTTTCTTTACACAAAGAACGACAGACACTTGGAGAAAGCGACCAAGTAGCGTGGTGGACAGTAAGATTTTAGGCACTTTCAAAACTCGACTTGATGTTTTCTTTTTTTGGGAAGAAATAAGTGGATAGGACTGGCAAGCTTTGCTGGGCTGAATGGTCTGCTCTCGTCTAGAGTGTTCTAATGATTCTAATGGTATAAGCTATTAGCCCGTATGTGTCCAGTAAGAGCCGATCGTGAAAGCTGGGTGTACTTACCACTCCAGAGATAGAAAATCCAGTGAAGACGAAATTGATGTCTTCCCCTTTTGTGCAGATATCTGTCATCCCATCCACGTGGAGGTCGACACTTGTAGGTTCTGTAAGGCAGAATTAAGGAGCAACACTCAAAACCTGCACTTGAGTCCCCATAAGACCCTTCCACTCCTCCAACGTTAAAAAATGAACAGCATGATGGTCTGAAACAGAAGCCTCAGGCCAGTGGCTGCGGGTTTGTGTTCAGGCCACTTTCTTAACGATTAAACACTTCCTGCTGTATCACCGAATGAACGAGTTTGGCTTAAATGTTCGCTTGTCAAGAATCACAACCCTAAATTGCTCCTTTTTACTTTAACCTTCAGCTAGCTGATGACCACCTACTGTATGTCAGGGGGGTCTCGGCTGCAGGTCTTCAATTCAGAAGGTGGGATTTGTGTGAATGTGCTTCACTTTTGTGCTCCACTCTCATTATATAGAACTCAGTTGACAATGCACCTTGGATAGCGCGAGCATACGACTGGAATACTGACGCGTTCCTCAACCTTTCTGGTGTTGTGACCCACCAACGGGGCGAGTTGGGCACAATCATGAAATTGCGGTGGAGATCCCCACGGCAAATCAAGTGTGACTGTGATTGGTGCACATCTCCCTTGGTGAACTGAGTGTAGGTGGGAGACCCACCACAATCCATTATCATTATAAACAATAGCTACTTGGGACACATCAGTGGCAGCCCACCGCCCAGTGGTTGAGAAAAACTGAATTGTGCAACGCAAGTCTTTTGAGATTTTTTTCTCCTCCCATTGACATTTTTCTTCTGTTTGCTTTATTTTAGCCTTCCATACAAACTTCAGATTCCACATTTTTCTCAGCCATCACTAGGCACACAACAAAGAGTTTTATAAAGATCCTGCATCAACCTTGTCCTTCCAAACAAGAGGTCTTGAAGAGCACTTTTGACATTTGGTGTTTGTGTGTTTTTAAATGAGATATTTAGAGCTTTTGACGCCAAACCCCTAATTTGGGCCTGGGTAGGCAAAAGCCTGCCTGGGGCGAGGCCTACTTTAGGCCAGCTAGGGAAGGCCTGGCCTGGTTTATTGGAATGCACTCATTTCCACTTACTGGATGGTCGACATCACCCCCATAACCCTCCTCATAAACACAGAGTACGGATGTTTCACGAGATAAGCCCTAAAATGGCGGCTCTCACAAAGACAAGAAGGACTTGGTATGTCGCACAACATGACTGACCTGCAATGCAGAGGCAGATAAACGCTACGAGATGTATGCAATTTGATTGGCTCAACAACAGAGCAAACCTCTGAAGGTCAACTCTGATGACTCTAGTCAGGAATGAACCGCACAGGACTCTGGGTAATACCCTTAAAGAAGCGGGTACAGCTACTCCACACAAGTCCATACACAAAGATGGCACCTATCGGACACGAGTACGCCAACAGAGACTCACATTTTCCATCTCCTTTTGCGCACACATTTTAGGTTTGAAGTTTTCCACTGATTTTTAGCGTCCCGACAAAACAGGCCATTTGGAAATCCATAGCAGTAGAAGAACTTCATCCATTGGACTGGACCACCCCCCACCAGCCAGGGACATTTTGTAAGTGGGGTATGCATGACAGTCATGTGAGATGATTTGCTAAGGGTCACACCACGAGTTGCAGACAGGAATTGAACTGATGGCCTTGGCGTTGAAAGTCTCACTCTTTAGTTGCAAGACCACTCAAACCACCAGAACTACTAGGGTCAGGCTGGCCGTCTCATTCGTACTCATTATTTTAATCGCTACCATGCTATTATGAGCTTTAACATTTATCTAATAACGGTGGCCATCATCTTGGATGAACGTTTCCTTCATTGTGTCTCATTTTCTCGCTTTACTCACCAAAGCTCCATCCCAGGGGCGGCTCGATTTTCAACACAAAGTCACCCTGTAGAGAAGTGATGAAAAGAAAAAACTGTTAAGGGTACGCTGCACACAGCCTCCCGATGAGGGGCACAAGTCAGAAAGGCTGGACGGTGCCCATTATGAGGGAAATGGAGGAAAGAGAGAAAAAAAAAAAAGTGGACAAGTTGCGGCCCCCCTGGATCACCAAGCAGCAGACCAGAGGCTTGAAGGTGGGCCACCTCAACCCATTCAAGTGAACAAAATCAGCAAGACAATTATTACAAAACAACAAACGCCAAAGGCCCTCAAGCCAAGTTCATTCATCTTCACTCTTCTTGTGCTTCTGCAGATCAAGGTGAGGGGCAGCTGTTCCACTCGGTGGGTCATTAAAAGACTGACAAGGTAGCAAACAGAGGCCTGATGTAACATTCAGGTGCGTTTGAGGATAGTGCAGGCACTCTGGCCCTCGATAGACTGAGTTCAGTTGGTCATTTCTGGAACCTTCTCAATCTATTTCAGGTCTGTGGAGGCCAAAGACTATCTGGGCAGGACTCTAGTCCAGTGTGTCCTGAACTTTGTACCCTACCTAAGTGTCTTCAAGGCCCAGTCCATTGAGCTCCTTGGAGACTCACCACCAACATTCATAGTGGAGCAATGGCGATTGGTTAAATGGCCCACAGCAACCCACCATGAGACCCTTCACAAACCATGCACGACCCTTTACCGCTGAATACAACAGTGAATCAGGACCCTGCAGGACCCAAAAGGTGACCCAAAGTTTAAGAGACTATGAACTAGCTGGTCCTTTACAGGAGACCCCACATTGGTAAACAACTCCTTCTTGGTTTCAGCAGGTCGGGCTACTGAAATTTTCAAGAAATGGGACTTGCAAAGCTGTTCAGTTATGACAAACGTCAGGGGAATAACAGAAGTGAAAGGCAAGTGTAATGACAGCGAGGACTCCCACAGACAATCAGGTGAATGGGACACCCAGATGGTAAATTAGAGGGTGACCAGATATTTAAAGTCCCAGTCTGGGACACTTGGGTACCATGTATGCCCACACATAAAGAGCCCATCCTCTTGTTTAATGCCGGAGTCATCTTGTCATCTTCATCATCAGAGAGGGATCAGGGCACGGACAAAACAAAACAAAAACTTTGACAAACAGACACAGACGCTGAATCAAATAAATGGCAGGACATCATGTTTTTGGTGGCCTTCATCATGCTCTTCAAATTTAACACAAGTTCTAAAACAAGCTTTCAATGGAGGAGTTGCAACCGCACTATTGTATGCATATTATATTCAATTTAAGGGGGTAGGGTGGTATTTGGTGGGTCCCCCTTCAAGTTTCGCTAGAAGGTGGTATGGGGGGGGGGGTCCCCCTTAGAGCTCCATATGAGCTATTCTACATATACTGCGAGGATGCTGGTGTCAGACGAGACTTGCTTTATTACATGGACAGCCTGTTAAAACACCAGGGTGTTATAAAGCTTCAGCAGAACCTCCTGGGACTTGTACTCCACAAATCAAGGCGCTATATAACCTGACATTCTCTTAATGGCTTCTGAACATTGTCTGGCAGTTGATTGTGTCGAGTCCACTATGACTCCTAAGTCCTTCTCATAAAGTGAACATTCACTTTTCAGACCTCCCATTGTGAAACACTGATTGTCACCGATTTACTGGGATGTATAGCATGTCCCTGTCCCTGTCACCAGAAGGTCTGGTCACCCCAATACATTATACAGACAGTGAAAGAGTGAATCACAGGAATCTGCAGATAACAGAGTTGTGAGGCTGGTTTCCTGTAAGGCGGGGGAGGATTCCTAACCAATAGGGCTTTTCATGGGGTACCACAAAGAGGAAGGCTGCACCGCGATCCGTTAAAATTGAGTGAGGCATGTTGTCCGTCTTCATCGTGGTGCAATCAGTGTCCTGCAGTGTGCCGTCACAGGTAGGTCATTTATTAGTTTTGCGCACCTATTCTACGACTTGAAAAGAATCGACTATTACACGTGTGATTGTCACCTGTGAATTAACTGAAGAAGTGTGTGTGCTCGCAGGCTCATCGTTGTGGGCGGAGCAACTTTTTTATTTATTTTAAGAGAACAGAATTTGGACCTTACAATAAACCATAAAGAAGTCCGAGATTCTGGTATTGATTTCTTTGCAAGCCCTGATCGTGACATGTCACTGATTTCACAGTTTGAGTGACATTTTTGCCGGGGCTGGGAACAAAGGGGGAACTGACTTGGATGTGACACCTGCTGCTTAGACTCCGCCCACCTCTCCTGCTGTGCTGGTGGTCCTGGCAGTAGTGCAGCAATTTGAACTGTGCGGTGGCCCATCTGTTTTTAAACTGCAGTGCAGGTGTTGTTGGGGGGTTAGGGGACAAGCTCTTCGACTGGGTTTCACTGCTTCATGGGGGTCCCCAATCGTTGATCATGCACCATTTCCTTATGACGCGTGATCCTTTACAGGTTCCCCCAACCCCTCGGATTGTTAATCACATGTCTAAGTCTCACAGGGGACACATTTACAAGATTATTGAGCTTTATAAAAGTAAATTGCTCAATTTGTATTTCAATTTGATGCACATATTTGTTCACCCGCAGCATTGCATGTGGTTCAAAAATTTCAAATGTAACTTCTTCATTTTCAAATGTGATATTTTCGCAGGGGGTGCGAATGTAAATCAAACCTTTTCTAGGGGTACGGGGCATAGATGGGGCTGGGAACCACTGGTGTAAGGTAAGCACGGAGTAGATGTGGAGATGCTCTGTGCACAGCGGCCTACACGCCACAGGCTCCTTCATTCGTTTTCAGATCGCCTTTTGGTTTTCCGCCTTTGCATTTTACACGTTGTGAAAGATCAGCCCTGACACACAGACTCACAAGTCCCAAAAACACACACGTTCGTTTGTTTGGCTGCTCTTTACAGCATGCAGTGCACCCAATCACCAATTACTCAGTCCTTTCTTCTCTTGTCTCCTTATCTTTCTGCTACCTTCACTCCTCTTCCTCCCGACTCCGGCTCCCCGAGTGGAGTGAGGCGGCCTTTGTTATACTGCACCCAGAAGTGCTCCAGGTGCTTCCCAATCAACGTCTGGCAGCACTTCCAGATGTGGCATGCCAAGGCTCCGGAGCTGCCCAGGTGCCCCCTGTCAGTGGCCATGGGCCTCAGCAGGGTTGAGCTTCTAAGCTCCAAGCCTGTGGCCCCGATGCAACCCAGGTGGCCTGCCCTCTCGTGTCCCAGGGGAGGTACTGCTGTTGACATGCCCTCTCCCCTGGTCCTCTCCTCAAAAGGGCACCAGCAAGAACCCCCGGGTATCTACCACAACGTCTACAGTTAGGAAAAATCATGGAATTGAACTGTTGCCACTTAAAGCATTAGAGGGCGTGAAATGGTGATGCACTGGTTTTCCTCTGCTCACGCTCAAGCCACTGGGAAGACTTGCCGAGGCAGAGGTTTCCACACGCATGCCCAACTGAACTTGCCAACAGAGTATTGCCAACCCACGTGCGTGCAAGCAGTGCGACGCAGCCTGCTGGCGTTTCTTTAACTTGTACTGGGGATTTGTTTGCCGTCAGTAGCGGCTATCAAAATATGCCAAATATACAAGTTGGTGTAACTGCTGTGAAGGTAAAACTTACACAGACAGGTGATTGGTAGTTGAAGTTGCACCAAATGTCTCTTCATTTTACGATGGAGACGTTTGCATAGTCAGCAAAGCTTTTTAATGGAATGGTTTTGAAATTTAAAAACTATGTACAGCACAGCCTAATCAAGATATCTTAACAAAAATTGAAATGTGTCAACAAATATTCTCGAAGTGTGCCACATTTCACCAAAATTGGTCCACGGTGAGAGATTTACACGGTCTCATGTGGATAGACAGTAGGTGCTGCGCAAGCTGGAACACAGCTGATCCCACAAAGTTGGAAGGACACAATTTGCCTACTAAGTCTTTGTATGCTGTAGCATTAACAGGACCCTTCATAGGAACCAAGGAGCCCAGAAAGGCTTCTTTAGAGAATCAACAACCAAAAAAGAAAAATGAGATGCCAACGGGCACAATGTGACTGCGGTGAAGGTACCCAAAACAAGCAACCTCTGCTGGACTGGAATAAGAGAGACAGAGAGAGAGCAAACGGAAAGGTCAATCAAGGAGAAGGGAATTGTGGTGCAAGGCAGGAAGGTGGGCAACGCTGGAGACTCACTCACCTTGTCATAGAGGGGGATCATGAAGTAGCCATTATTGGGGGCGCAGTCCGTCTGATACTTCAGGGAGCCCTGCTTGGTGTACAGCTTGATCTGAGGAGAACAAGAAAAACACAAGGCGGTGAAGAACTGCAGGCGGGAGCCGGGAATGCCGTGCCCTCAAATGCCAGGCTTTCAGGCCTCCTTTGGCAAACCCTACTTCAAAATGTCCCTAAAACTTCTCAAAAAGAATAAGAACCCAAAACACAAAGGTATCGTCAGAATCGACTCTGGCATTCTGCTCTCTAGTTGTAATATTACTACTGGACTGTCGTATCGTACTGAGGATGACTTGTGTTCTGTTCTGGGTATTGTGTCGTATTGACCCCCTTTTACTGACACCCAACCTACCTGGAAAGGGGTCTCTCTTTGAACTGCCTTTCCCGAGGGTTCTTCCATTTTTTTCCCCCTACAAGGGTTTTTTCTTGTCTTCGAGAGTCTAGGTTGGTGGAGGGCTGTCAAAAGACGGGGCCTGTTAAAGCCCATTGCGGCACTCCTGGTGGGATTTTGGGCTACTAAAATAAATTATAAAAAAAATGGAGACCTGGTAGGGACGGGCAGGTCAGGCAAAACTGCTCTTGGAAGTTTCAAACTATTACTGGTTTGACAAGCTCCTGCCACTCACCAAGGCCACCTTATTTATTAAGTCACTGTGCTGTGGAAAAGTATATGCCCCCCATTTGAGCTCCACTCTTCTTCTGCTTGTGTTACAATGAATTGCCTCAAATCTTTAGACAAATTGGAATACGACTTTTTCACAAGGGGTAAATGGGGGGATGCGGTGTTTAACTTTGTTCCTTCAAATAATGAAAGTCCTGATTTAAAACTGCACTGTGGGGCCACTCAGCCATTTCCTGCATAACACAGGGGGATAAGAGGAAGGGGGCAAAGAGTTTTTCACAGCTCTGCATCCATTCCTTCATTCACACAATGGTAAAGTAACCGTAGCGGTCCCTTCATGGAACACGTCTGGGGTACAAATGTTAAGATTTTGTTCATCTTCATTCATTCCTGCTTCACCTCTCCAAGGTTTTGAAGGTCAGAGGACCACCTGGGATTACTGCTCACACGTCAGCTGTGAATTTCGGGAGGTTTTCCTTTTCGTTAACATCAAATTGACAATTTCTTCTCACTGACACTTTTGTGTCCATGTGAAATACTTGAAATATCAGGGCGAGAAAGAGCAAGTAACACGTGAGGAGGGTCTCACGCACACGCACGCGAGTTCACTCAGGGACACTGTCGAGGAGCCGTGTGTCATATCAAGCAGCTCCTACCATTAAGACCATCGAATGTCCTATTAACGTGGACTGCAGCAGGAGGAAGACTGTGAGACTTCGTGCCAGCAAAGCAGCGGGTCCAGATGGAGTATCGCCACGACTGCTGAAGGCCTGTGCACTGGAGCTGGGGAGTCCTCTACAGCACATCTTCAACCTGAGCCTGGAACAGGGGAGAGTCCCGAGGTTTTGGAAAACATCTTGCATCACCCCAGTCCCAAAGGTATCACATCCTAGTGAGCTGAATGACTTCCAGCCTGTCGCTCTGATGTCACATGCGATGAAGACCATGGAGCGGCTGCTGCTTCACCACCTGAAGCCACAGGTGCGCCACACCCTCAACCCTCTGCAGTTCGCATATCAGAAGAAGGTGGGAGCGGAGGATGCCATCATGTATATGCTACACCGATCCCTCTCCCACTTGGACAGAGGCAGTGGTGCTGTAAGAATTATGTTTCTAGACTTCTCTAGCGCCTTCAACACAATCCAACCTCTGCTCCTTAGGGACAAGCTGACAGAGTGGGGAGTAGATTCATACCTGGTGGCATGGATCGTGGACTATCTTACAGACAGACCTCAGTATGTGCGTCTCGGGAACTGCAGGTCTGACATTGTGGTCAGCAACACAGGAGCGCTGCAGGGGACTGTACTTTCTCCGGTCCTGTTCAGCCTATATACATCGGACTTCCAATACAACTCAGAGTCCTGCCACGTGCAAAAGTTCGCTGATGACACTGCTATCGTGGGCTGCATCAGGAGTGGGCAGGAGGAGGAGTATAGGAACCTAATCAAGGACTTTGTTAAATGGTGCCACTCAAACCACCTACAACTGAACACCAGCAAAACCAAGGAGCTGGTGGGGGATTTTAGGAGGCCCAGACCCCTCATGGACCCCGTGATCATCAGAGATGACGGTGTGCAGATGGTGCAGACCTATAAATACCTGGGAGTGCAGCTGGATGATAAACTGGACTGGACTGCCAATACTGATGCTCTGTGTAAGAAAGGACAGAGCCGACTATACTTCCTTAGAAGGCTGGCGTCCTTCAACATCTGCAATAAGATGCTGCAGATGTTCTATCAGACGGTTGTGGTGAGCGCCCTCTTCTACGCAGTGGTGTGCTGGGGAGGCAGCATAAAGAAGAGGGACGCCTCACACATGGACAAACTGGTGAGGAAGGTAGGCTCTATTGTAGGCACGGAGCTGGACAGTTTGACATCCGTGGCAGAGCGACGGGCGCTGAGCAGACTCCTGTCAATCATGGAGAATCCACTGCATCCACTGAACAGGATCATCTCCAGACAGAGCAGCAGCTTCAGCGACAAACTACTGTCACCGCCCTGCTCCACTGACAGACTGAGGAGATCGTTCCTCCCCCACACTATGTGACTCTTCAATTCCACCCAGGGGGGTAAACGTTAACATTATACAAAGTTATTGTCTGTTGTACCTGCATTGTTATCAATCTTTAATTTAATATTGTTTTTATCAGTATGCTGCTGCTGGAGTATGTGAATTTCCCCTTGGGATTAATAAAGTTATCTATCTATCTATCTATCTAAGATGCCAAGTACAAGTGAGCTGTTGCTATGTTGGGTTACTAGGGGGCGTGTCCTGGAAGAAGCAACAAATGACATCATTGGTCTGAATATTTTTCTAAGCCAGTGCCACCTGCTTCACAACATCCAAGATTTCGTGTAAAGTTGTTCACCATGACATTCGGTTTTGTCTTCACTCTCCCCTCCTCTATCACCTCCAGGGGGTCTCGAGTGTGTCCCATAACTGAGCCAGCCTGGCCTTTTAATTTAATGGACTTAAACAAATGCCAGATTTACCTTAAGTATCTCCATCCCATTTTTCCATTTTCCAAACCTGCAGGTTAATGGGGAAGCTGGAGTCCTGGACTTGGCACCAGTTCATCGCAGGTTCAGTTTCGACTGTTATTATTAACTCAAAAACTACAAAACAATGTTAAAGTGAAGCACAAGATGCACAAGACACAGTCTGGTGGGCTGCATTTTCATTTATCTTTATGAAGACGTTCAACGCACACAACTCAGCAGCCATTGCGTTTTCTCCTTTGTCTATGCTGCCCTCTGGTGGACTACAGTGTTCTTAAGTTAGAGAATGCAGAGAGCTAATCTGCCATACAGTACAGTAGAATAAAATGCTATTGTCGGCCTCTGTGTGTGTGTGTGTGTGTGTGTCTCCAAGCAATCTAGCTGCTCAGTATGGCTTTGGTGGCCCAATGGACTCAGAAAGTGGCAGTCAAGAAAAGCTGAGACACAAGAGGAGGAGGAGGAGGAGGAAGCACACTGAGAGACACCTTCAAAGGCCCGATGTATTCAATGTGATGTTTTCACAGAGGGTACTGGGGTCTCATCTACCATTGGTGGTACTCAAAAAGTGGACAGGAGTGAACAAGGTGTCTCGAAATGATCAAGACTGACCAGCAGCATGTATGGGAATGCTGCGATCCAGAGTGGGAACACCGGGCAAGACAGGTGGAGACTTACGGGAATACTGAGGAACGGCGTAGGAGCAACACAGAGGACACACAGAGAGCAAGAGATATCAAAGATTTTAAAACATATTCAATGGCGTGGAAAAAAAAAAATAGTGTGGAGTGGGCATTGGTGGGCATGGTGGATGGTAATGGCTACTGAACTGAGTGTGTCGATTCCCCCCGGTCCCACTAACCCTTATCATGTGTGTGTTAAACTTCTGAAATGAATTGTTTTGACATCTTTGTGACGATTTGAAAATTCCAACTCCTCCATGACACTCCGCACCGATGGGCATACAGAGAATAATGAAGAAAAAAGCCGAGTGAAGAGAAGGAAGCCTGAAACTGAAGCAAACTCGCATTCAGAAACAACATGAAGCTTGTCTGGGTAGGTGCGGACATCACGACCGGCCTCGCATAGTCCGGGGCGCTTAAAGGGGATGTGGACAAAGCTAACCCACCTGCACCAAATCGACTCCTACTACCACCTTCTTCCAATGACCAGTCCCCAAACACCATCCCTACTGCATCATCACCTCCGACCTCAGCCCACCAGTATGGCCAGTCCATGACTAATGACCAACTGAGAACACAACTGAAAAGGTTATACACAGACTCAACCCTCAAGTCTGGGAGGCCTGTGCTGAGCGCCTGGTCAGGTGGTTGACAGGGTGGTCCTGGACTACAGCAGTCCTCTTGTGAAAGGCCACCTGCAAAAAGTGCCACTGCTGTGACAAACACCCTGCATTGTTCTTCTATAGAGCAGAAGCTGCTTTTTTTTTGCCACCTGCTTTATAATTCATGTCATTATGTCACTGCAGCAGCTCTCATTCACTTGTGTGTCTGACCTGTGGTCACCATGTCCCCCCAAATCAGGCTGAGCCTCAATCTGACCCCACTTATTTTTTTTGTCTTGTCCCTTTACTGGTCAGGTCATCACGTCACTGTGTCTTCTCCCTGACTGACCTCAAGTTAACCCACTTCGCCCGTCACTTTAAGGGGGCATGGTGTTGTACCGTGTTAGCCATTATGGATGTAATGAGAAGTCAAGCAAATTGACCCCTTTTATTAACTAACTAAAAAGATTACAATATGCAAGCTTTTGAGGGAGATCAGCCTTAAGTTGTGGGCCCGAGCTTCTCACTTTAAGGGGGCCTAACGATGGACTCAATTTGACTCTTTTTATTGCGTTGCCCCCTCCAGTGCCACCCCTGTCACACGTCTCCCCCTCAGCTTTGCTGTGTAATTCAGAATGTCATGGTGTGTCCCCCCCCCCACTCTGGTTACTCTATCATATTTCTCTTTCACCTGCAACACCCCCCCATACCTCTGACTCTTTCACTTCACCCCCTTAGGCTGCTGACCGTAACCGCTGTGTCTCAGTTGAACTCCGTGCCTCACTTTTCTGTCCCAGTTCTTCATCCATGTCTCTCGTGTAATTCTTACGTTTGCTCTGCCGGCTCATCTCCCTTTCACTTTAGCCTGATGTGCCCCCGAATTTAACTGGAGAAGCCCCCAAAGCACGGCGGCTACTCTCGCTGATCTCCCTCGTTGGTCTATCCTGGTTTTACTCCTCTGATATCCGAGCTTTGCCCCTTCAGTGCCACCCCGTCACTTCTCTCTTCCTCCCATGGACAGGTCCTTGATTTTCTCTGCTGTCCCCGCCTCGTGCAGTTGAATTTTAATCTTTTTTTATTATTATTCTTTCGTCTCCCTCTTTGACACATCACACTTCAAAGCCCACTCGCCTTCCTAACTCTGACCCCCGACCCGGCTTGTACCTCCCTCCCTCACCTCGATTAGTGAGTAGTTGATCTCCAGGTCAGACTTGACGAAGCCTCCGCAGCCAACGACGATATCCTCAGCGGCGACAAAAGTCGCCAGCGCCAAACTGCAGCAGTAGCCACTTGCACATTGTTGCCGTGTACACCCGCAGCTTTGGAACCCCTTAACTCATTAGGGTCGATATCAGCGTCCGCAGCCGACCGACGGACACGCTTCGAGCCGCTTCCGCTTCGCTTGATCCAACGACAGAGCGAGTAAGAGGGGGCGCCCACGGACGAGAGCTGTTTATCACTCTGTGCGCTGCTGGCCCCCTGCTGGTCAGATGGACGCAATAGCACACAAATCTTCAACAGAATTCTTGAGATAGGTCTGGAGTCAAGCATCCACTCTGTTGAAGTTTGTGATCAGTGGCGTCGCTTGGGGTGTTTTTTTTTTGGGGGGGGCGGGGTGATGGGCATTGGGGACCAGTCCCTGATTTTTGAGAGCCCCCACCCACCCCCCGCCAAATGAATTTAGGCTTTCTGCCCCTGATCTTCGACAGCCCAGCCCTGACATACACGAACGGCTGTGAGAAATCTCCACGGGGCCACCTAACACATACCTGTATGTTGATGGTAGCGGATTGTTCTTTAGTTTGCTCACACTGGAGCCCAAGTACATGGAGTTGAACCTAATGGGACAGTCGTCGTTATTCGAGTCAGATGACCCTCCAACAACCCCTAAGTTTAACCCACAGAGTAACCGGGCGGGGACTCTGGAGGTCTGCAGCGGGACTCTGAGGCGCCCATTTGAGTCAACTCCAGGTACTTGGAGCTCCAGGGTGGAGGCTCCGGGCTGCAGGGACACATCCTGTACGATGCTGATTAAAAGCGGGCGTTCCTGCACACCCTTGGGCGCTTGTTTTAACGTCACTCGCTAAAAACCAAAGCCAGCGCATTTCGATTCCCACATCGCTCCTTAGCATTTCATTCGTTCAAAGTTCATCTTACCCAAATAATTTCTGTCAGCGCATCGATGAAGCCGATCGGAGCTCATTTTATTTCACGCTCCAGCACTGCCCTTCTGGATTTCCTGGATTCACTGTAAACCAGTCCAGCCCTAGAATGGCTTCACACCGGATTCATGGTTGGCACCCGACCCAGCCCGAGGTCCGCTTCTGCACCGTTCACATCGGTCTACAGTACATCAGTCCGCAAGTTCATCTGAAGTCACGTGAGCTCTGTTCGAGCTGGCCATTGGTCTATCGCTGAGTCCAATCACGGGGCAGTCCCGTTCCACTCAGTCCAGCCGGGTTTAGTTCCCTTTATCACGGCTTACCGCGCTTACGTTATTCACTTCACCCCAAATCAGTTTCCATGAAATTCGCTATTTAGATTACAGTCCGTCAGCAGAATCCAGTCGGGTTTAGTTGCAGTCATTCAGGTTCAGTTCGCAGTCCAAGTTCATCTCCGCTTGGTGCGTCATTCAAGAGCACGTTAAAGCAGACTACCGAGGTTTCCCATTTCGAACCAGCGGTCCCACGCCAGTCACAGTCAGCCGCCATGTCCAGCTGCTGTTCATTTGCGTTCACACCACACCACTTCAGGAGTCCGCTGACTTCGTTTTAGTGGACGTCTTTGTTGTTTTGTTGCACAGAAGTTAGCTCCGATTTCTCCTCGACCCCAGCGTCCAGTGGCATGGACTGGCACCGGGGGTGGAGTGGCACATGGGCTTCCGGATGAACAGGCGCCGCGTTTCCAGTCTTGTCGTGATAGCCAGCGATTGGACCGAATTGATGTGACAATGTCGCGTTAACGGGCGAGTTCGGTTCCAATCCTCACTGGTGTTCCTCTCCGTCCGTATGTACGTTTAATTGCTATTTAAAGCCCTCAAGGAGCGATGCGATGGCGCAGTGATTAGTTCTGCTGCCCTCACAGCCCCCTGGTTCAATACCTGACTGTTTTTAGACTGTGTGGAGTTTGCGCGTTCCCTTATGTGTTGGGTGGTGGGTGTTTGTAGATCGGTGTGACCCCCACCCCAAAGGCTGGTGCCCCTGTTTTATGGAATGGCCACCAACCACAACCCCATAGCAGGTGAGAATTAAGACTCACGGACGGAATCGCAGAATGTGTAAAACTGCATGGCGTTTAATGGCAGTCGGCATTTTTTAACCCACCAGCAGAACGAAGTGCATGGGGGTTTTGGCCTCTGCACCAAGGGGTCGCTGCATGCGCTGATGAACATCCTGATGAAGTTTTTAGACCACCGTCTCAGGTGTCGCAATGAAGGCTGCGGGCCGCCTGCAGGAGGACTGGCCACAAGTGTCCTGACAGCGCTCACCTGGGGAGAGGCAGCGCCCCCTAGCGGCGCATTGCTTGATCTTTCCGCCCAACTCGACGCGGCCGCACTCCAACGGGTTTGTTTCTGGAGACACCTGGAAACCGGCAAGGCACCGAGTGAGGAGCGGCACCGGGGGTCAGAGGGAGCTGCACGGGACTCTGCGAGCGCCACGACAGATGCCCTTCTCGTCTCGGGATGTCACCTCCGCGGTGGCCAGGAGGCTGTGAGTTCCTTCTTTTCCCTTTTCTTTCTTCGCCTCTTTGCCCAGTTACAGAAATCGCGGAAGGCGGACGCAAGGCAGGAATCAGGACCAGGAGAGGGCACGCGAAAGGAACTCGCTGGGCACGGGCGAACAGGAAGAGTACCAGCCTGTTATGGTGACGAACGACAGAAAAATCTTGATTGGAAAGGTGGAGGGCTGACGACTTTTCAGCAGGTAACAGGAGTGACAGGCGACAGCTGAGGCGAAGCCACAAATCGGGCGAGGTCAGCAGTCCTGTTGGAGTCACCTAAAGTATCGCCCGTCTGTCCGTTTGTCCGCCTGTCTCTGTCGCACCCTCCATTGCGTCTGTCTGTCTGTCCGTCCGTCTGTGCCCATGGTGTGTGTCCCGGACCTCACTGTCTGTCTGCCATTCTGTCCGTTTCCACCTGTTGCTCTGTCTCGGCATCACTTTTGTCCGTCTGTCTGTCGTTCTCATTCTCTGTCTCTCTCCTCCTGCCGTTTGCCTTGTTATTCTATCCGTCTGTCTGTCTGTCTTCATCTGTTCCTCTGTCTCTCCATGTCATCTCCCCATCATCTTCTGTTTCAAACCCTGATCTGTCCGTCTGTCTTTCCTATTCTAGCTGCTTTTCTCCTTGGGCCATTCTTTGTCATTTGTCTTTCTCTGCCTATTGTGTTGCCCATTTGTCTGTCTGTCTGTCTGTGTCTCCACATGCAATCCTGCCTGTCTGTTTTTCTTATTCTTTTTCCTCCTCTCACTCTGTCCATCTGTCTGTCCATCTCTGCCTGTTGCTCTGTCTCTGAACATTAGAACATCTCCGCATCTACTGTACAGTATACTGGATGTGCATCAGTTTGTATCCCAAGCCCAGATCTGCTGTGTCTGTCTGTCTGTCTGTCTGTCTGTCTGTCTGCCTGCCTGCCTGCCTGCCTTTCTCTTTCTCCGCCCTTCTCCTCCTGCCATCTGTCTGTCTCTGCCCGCTGCTCTATCTCTGCATCTACAGTATACTGCACACGTGTCAGTTTGTGCCCCAAGCTCTGGTCTGTCTGTCTGTCTTTCCTATCCTGTCTTTCTCTGCCTATTGTGCAACCCATCTGTCTGTCCGTCTCCGCCTGTTGCTCTGTCTCAGCCTCTAACCGTGTTTCTCTGTCAGTCTGTCCATCTTTCTCCCTCTGCCATTCTGTCTGTCCCCGTGTGTTCTCTCCCATCTGCTTCTGTTCCAAGCTCTGATCTGCTCAGTCCATCTCCTCCTGCTCTTCTTTGTCATTTGTCTTTTTCTGCCAGCTGTGCCATCCATCTGTCTGCCTGTCTGTCTCCATGTGCATATTGTCTTCGTCACTCTCATCCCCTGCTGCTCCTCCTGGCCATCTCTTCTGTCACCATGGACCTGCTGCCATGCTGGTCTGCTCGGCTCGTCTCCCTCAAGGCCTGCTGTCCCGTCTTGTCTGCCACTGTAGCCTTTTGCTCTTCTGTCTGTCTGTCTGTCCATCTCACTGTCTTCCTCCATTATCTCCTGTCTTGTGCCCAATGATTGCTGAGTTGGCTCCATCCTCCCCGCTGTCCTTCTTTGAATTCACAGGTTAAGGAAATGGATGAATGGACAACCCGAGAGCCCCCCCGCTGTTCTGTTTGACGATGCCCACTTCAGACATTTCTTTGGTTTGTGGTATCCACGTCCTCGTGATGTCCATTTTCTCTCTGGTTGTGCTCTCTGGAGCAGTGAACCTGCCTTGTCCTCTTATATTTTCAGCCACCTTCTCTGTGTCACCTTAACTGTCCATCTGTCTGTGTCCCACCTGCTACCCTGTTCATCCACCTGTCTGTCTCCTCTTTCACCGCCCTCCTTCCATTTGTGCCTCTGTCTGCCCGCCTCTGCCATTCCCTACCCGATTCCTGTGCGACCCTCTCCCTCTTTGCTGACACTGCTTGCGTTTATAGCGCCTTTCTTCCTGCCCCTCCATGTCTCTCTGTCACACCGGAGATTGGAACTCGCATCTCTGGAGCTCCTTGCTCTTGCCTGACCTGGAGGAGAGCAGGTGCAGCGACCCACAGAGGTCCTCAAGTCTTTCAGAAGCCCACCATCCTCACCACACTCCCCTTTCCTTTGCCGCCTTCTCGCTAACCTGGACTCCATAATAGTGAACAGGCAAGGAGGTCTCAGGCCGGGGGTCTCTAAGATGTCCGTCTAGCCCGGCCTGTACAGTACAAAGTGCTTCCTCCTCCTATATGGCTGGTGGTCCTGAAGATCTCCACATCTTAACTCCCAGGTTATAATCTGCATATGAACTGGGTGGGCTCTGACCACACCTCATTCACCTTTCTCTTTCTCCTCCTCTTCCTCACCAGCCGCTACTACATTGACACTGAGAGGCGGGAGGACGCTTTTGATTTGTCCGTAACCCAATGGGCATCGCTAGAGGCTCCGGTCTACCGCAATGTAAGTTCCTATAAGGACTTCTTAAAAAATTAGAGACCAAGGAAGAGTGGGGGCACGAGGTGATGGGGAGGGCTCGGCTCATTGGGGGGGGGGGGGCAACTTTTCATTTTATTAGATTTGGGAATAATGAGGTGACAAGAAAGGAACTTGATTCAGCAACGTGACCCCCACCATCCAGTGGGCTCGCCGACACGAGTCACGGTCTCTGGGGAATTTGGAGCAAATCACCTGGAAAACCCACCAGGCATACATGACCCCCGGACAGCACCAAGCCAATGCCACTTTAACAACGCAGCCCATCCAGTCTGCCCTCAGCGGGGCCACATCTGATCATTTTGGTGCCCACCCCCCCCCCACCACACTTCTCAAATATCAACCATGGGACTCACTGAACTCGGTTGCCCATTGTCATGTGGACTTTTTAATGTCAATGGTGCCCTCTCAGAGTGCCCTATCTAAATGCAGACAGACATTCACAGGTTCCACCAGTCCCCTCCATGTAAGCTCGGGTTCAGCGCCCATCATTGTGTTCACTTTCACAGTCTTCACCCCCCCCCCCCCTCCCGACACAGGTTCAAAGTGCCCCCTCCCAATCATCATGCACCTCACTTTGGCTTAACCCCCTAAAATGAACTCAGGTCCCTATGTGGACCTCCACTTTCTCCATTTCCTTCCACAATGACTTTCATTCAAAGCCACACCATCATCATCATGTAGACTCTGACTGGCGCCACTCACTATATAGACCAGCTCAATGACATCTCAGATAAACTTGGGTTCAAAGCTTTCTCCATCCTGTTGTAGACTTTATAGGCCTGCCCCAGTAGACTCAATGGTGCCCCCTCAGGCATGGTGCCGATCCTAATGCAGACAGACGTTCACAGGCGCCACCAGTCCCCTCCATGTAAATTCGGGTTCAGCACCCATCATTATGTTCATTTTCGCAGGCTCCATCCATCCCACATGTGGTCTTTTTCAGTTCCATCCACATAGGCTTGGGTTCAGAGTGCCCCCCCCACCCCATCAGCTATACCTCACACAGACTTGGGTTCAAGCCCACTTATTAGCTCAGCTCCTGATTTAGACTTCCACAGACTTCATTGACTCAGGGCTCAATGTGCCCTCCTAACATAATGCAGACGTTGACCGACTCCACTCAGTAAGCAGACCAGCTCAGTTACACCCCACACAGATTTGGGTTCAAAGCCCTGCCTCGTCCTTATGTAGATCTTACAGACTTAGCTCAGGAGACCCCAGATACAAAGCTCTCTCTCAGTGTCCCCTCAGTGTCCATTCTCATGTAGACATTCACAGGCTTCATTGTCTTGCACATAGACATGGGTTCAAAGCCACCCCCACCATCATTATCTTGACTTTGACTGGCAAATCTCACTAGGTGGACCACCTCAGATAGACTTGGGTTCAAAGCCCAACCCCATCACCATGAAGACTTTTCAAACTCAAAGTCACCTCAAGGGTACAAAGCCCACCCAGTTATCATCAGTCCCTGTGGTCACTGTGGCACAATGGACGCCCAGAAGGGTCCCCTCACAATACCTAACCATACTTAGACTTTCACAGACACCAACAGTCCTCTCCATGTGAACTTGGGACCTTCACAGGCCCCACCCCTCCCACATGGGACTTTTTTCAGTTCCATCCACATAGACTTGGGTTCAGAACCCCGACCCCTAATCACCATGTACCTCCGCTCTACCTCACATAGACTTGGGCTCAACCCCACTAATTAGCTCAGCTCCTTCTCTGGACTTCCCACAGGCCTCATTCCCACCACACTGACTTGGGGTTCAAAGTGGCCCCTTCAGACATGACTGGCACACTCACTCAGGTGGACCAGCTCAATGACATCTCAGCGCCTTCACCATCCTTATGTTGACCTTCCAGGCCTAGCCCAGTAGAACCCCCAGATTTGAAGCTATCCCAGTGTCCCCCTCAGATTGTCCAGATACACATTGGGTTCAAAGATGTGCCCCTACTTCCATCTTCATGTAACCTTTTGCTGGTTCTTCTTCGGCTGGCTCCTCTAAGTGGGTAGACCACCTCAGTAGACTTGGGTTCAAAGCCCAACCCCATCACCTTGAAGGCCTTTCAGGTTCAAAGCCCACTCAGTCATCATCTGTTAGGTCGCTGGGGCACGATGGATGGATGCCCAGGAGGCCCCCCTCACAATGCCTAACCTCATTTAGACTCCCACAGACCCCAGCAGTCCTCTCCATGTGGACTCGGGTTCAACGTCCATCACTATGTTGACTGACTGGCCCCACCGCTCCTCCACGTGGTCTTCCTCCGCTCTCTCCAGACAGACTTTAGTCCCAGTGGGCGTGTGAGCGTCACCTGAGCTTCACTTGCTTTGTTCCAGGCGGTGACCCTTGGCTCCTTTCCCTTTGATGTCACAGCTGCAGGCCCAGGCATGCTGGTGGGTGTCACCACGTTACAAACAACAAAGACCGTGAAGAGGCCCCCACCCTAGAGAGACGGTGGGGGGTGGGTGTGGCCAAATCACAAGGCCCTGCCCTCTTTAGACAGGGAAAGAAAAGTCCCGCCCCCTCTTGGAGGTCACCAGCAGTTGTTTAAAGGGACAAATGACCAAGTGGAATGTGCCACTGTCTCCGCAGCACCCGCCGCTGGCACGGGGGAAGATGCAGCTTCACAGCCTGAAGCATTACTTTGCAGAGCCAGTGGTGCGAGGGGTCCACCCTGGCGACTGGACGAGCTGCGGGCAGCCAGAGGACGGCCAACGGGAGAACAAAATCAGGCAGCAGATCTGGGCTGACATGACAAAGATGGACATGAAGGTAATGGAGGCTCGGCCCTGCACTTTGGGTTCTGTTTCTTTTTTATTTATATTTACTCATAAAGCACATTTAAGCACAAAGAAAGGCGAAGTGATGGGCCGTACAGAGTAAAGAAAAATAAAACAAATATAAGAAATAATTTAAAACTCGCTAAAAACTTCACCGACAATCGACAACTAATAATAATAATAATAATAATAATAACTAGACCGAGTCTTACAAACAAACAAACCAAAGGACGCTGAACGGACCCCATAGACAAAGCAGATGAGGGAGCTTGCACTGGTACAGTGAGTTGGCACACCCAGCACACGACCAGACAGCTCGGGATCCCAGTTGGCGACCCCCCCAGGCAGACATGCAGCCCAGTCCCACCCATCTATCTGGCACAGCCAGGTGTTATGAGGGCCCGGTCCAGTCGCTTGGATCACCCTCGAGTAATCGTGCCACATGGCCGTAGTGCCGTAACTGACGCCCCCTCACAATGCAGGTCATGTGCCTCATTCGGGACTCCGTGAGCAACACAAAGTCACACCAGCGGCCCCCAAAGACCCTCTAAAGTGACACACATGAAGGAGTCCAGTCCTGGTCTCAGGTCACCGTGTCTCACAAACAGGGAGCACCAGGACTCTAAAGACTCGGACCTTCGTCCTTTTGTGCCACACACCCCTTTAAAGTGACATCATGACCCCCCCCCAGTCCATCTACTGACTTCATAGGAAGAGTCACCAGAGTCACATGAATGTCACTGCCGAGGTCAGTAAACCTCTCAATGACAAGATCGACACTCTCTGTACAGACGGACACACTGCTGATGGCTGTGCCCAAGAGGTCACTAAAGGCCTGGCTCTTTGGTTTTTATCAGACCCCTCACTCAGTCTCTCGAGACCCCCGATCAGAGCCTCCATTGACTTTGTGAAGATCACAGCATCATCAGCAAAGTCGAGATCAGTGACTCTTAACTCTTCACCATCAGATGCCCCCCAGTTGCTGGACCCCACGACCTGCCCAACACAGAGTGGGAGCAGAACACACCACTCTGACGGACCCCAGAACAAACTGGGAAAAACGCAGAGGTTCTGCCTCCTCCACTCTGCACAGCACTCCCAGTACCAGTGCACAGGCCGGCCATGATACCCAGCGACCATGAGGGGGTCCCACAGGACCTTGAGTCTGAGTCTTCACCAACAGATGCCCCCCAGCCGCCAAAAGCCACTTTAGAAAGGCGAGACTCTAAACGTCAGTTAAGTGTCAGAGCGGTGGGCGCAGTTCTGGCATCAGAGGTAGGGCAACCACCCAAAAACTCAATTGGCACACCGCATGTGGTGAGGACCACCAGAAGAGTTTGAGAAGGAGATCTGAGTGACCTGGTGGTGGAATTTCTGGCAAAGAAGGTCTGAGCTCTGTGGAGGGGCACTAAACACAAACACGAGCCCCTTAAACTGGCAGCCAGCGCAGGAGTGATGTGTGCCCCCCTTACACGCCCGCTGCAGACGAGCTAAAGAGGAGAGGCTATTACCACTGCATTTATCAGAACAGAGGGGGCGGAGCAAACACCAGCCCCAAATGATTTGCATATGATTTACATATACAGGGGGAAGCGGGCCGAGGACGTTAATGAAACTGCTGGTGGCAGCAGTGGGCAGCAGCTCTTCTGTCTTTAATTAGCAGCTGCCCACTCGAAGACGACCAAGTGGTCCAGTTAGAGACCCTTGAGCACTCGGTCTCAGAGGTGGAGACAGCCGTGTGTGTGTGTGTGTGTGTGTGTGTGTGTGTGTGTGGGCACCGCAGGACAGTGACGAACAGCATCATGATGCCAAGATGTCGATCCAAACTGGAGCACATGCATGGTAAATTAAGAATGGACCCTTGGCAGACCCCACAGGTTAACATACTGATATTTTCAGAATAAAAGGTCTGTTATTGAGATAAGGCTTGAACCCGGGCAAGGGCAGCACCCTGAATGCCTACTTGCAACCACAAAGGTGGCACAATCCATCATATCAAACGCAGGAATTTGATCTTGTCGGGTCAGACAGGCACAGAAGACCACTTGCCAGCAGTACCTCGGTGAGCATTCGGTCCCCTTCACTTCCACTTGCCACTTTATTGCCATTTGAAATGGATAGAATGTGCCCCCTTTGCCCAGGCATCTCCACCGAATACCCCATCATGAGTGAGTGGGCACCCCTCATTTTATCTAAGCATTCAGACCCGTTGCTGTGGCACCCCACGTTGTGGTCAGGTCCATGCCATCTGCTTGACGTCTCCCCGAGATGTGTCCAGAACTCGACTGGAGGCCACCGTTTAGAGAGACACACGTCCACCTGTGTATTGAAGGTCCAACGAGGACGATAAACGCAAGCCGTGACGACCGAGGAATTCTCGATGGACCCTCTCGGTGGTGAGGCGCAGATCAGGCCGGGGGGATCCAACCGTTTCTAAAGCTTTGAGTGTTCACAGCGGCCTCGAGAAGTGTGAACTGGAAGGACCCCCAGGACTCTGTGGAACCTTATGTGGGGACTTCAGACACACTGATGTGTGTGTGTGTGTGACACCACAGGCCGGTCCTGTCTTACATGTGCAGGGTTCTGAATAACTGCAGGCCCTTGGTGGCACGATACCCACAGCTGGCAGGTTGAAGGATTCGGCCCGCTGATATGCCACCTTTCACCGTTTCCTTGGTCTCCAGGGTCTGACTGAGTGAGTGGGCTTTTGTGACTAAAGAGCAAATCGACTGATAGCAGGGCAGGACCTCAGCCGGGCCGCTTCACCCCTCATGGATTCTGCACATAACGAGTCATTTTCCTCTTTCTATTTTTTATATCATTCTAGGATGGCACCTTTCGAAGAGTGAGGTCCTCCAGCAGCCTGGCAAGGTAAGGAGTGGCCGAGGTGGTCTGTCATGCCATCCATTCAATTGAATCTCTTAGCTGAGCCGGGAGGCCATCGTGGAGTCTCAAGGAATCTGAGAGTCTCGACTTAATGGTCTCAGTTAGGGTTTAGCTGGGCACCTCCTTTACTGAATGGGCACCTCCCAGTGACAGCAGTGGGTGAGTCTAGAGGTGACAGATGGCACATGTGGAGATCTGTGAATCATTTAGGGGGAACACATATAAAGGGCCAGCAGTTGAGGTCCAAAAAAGGGGAATCCACCTTGTGCCAGTCCCATCACCAATAACCACGATTGGCATCCGCCAGAACATCTGGCCATAGTGCCTACAGCTGAACTGGGTCTAGGACCATGTGATGCCACTAAGTAAGTCTGAAAGGAGGGCTTACTGGGCTTCCCGGCCTCCACTGAAGGGCACCAGGGATTCACGAGATATGACAGCAGGGCACAGTGGGGTTCATGTCACCCAGCTGACTTAGTGTGAAGGACACAAGAAGAGCAGGTGACTAATTCTGGGAGGCCTTCTGATCTGAATGGAGGGCCAGCTGAGCCTCATGGTCTCCACTGAAGGACACTAAAGATTTAGGAGACCTGACTCGGGGATTATTCAGGATTCAAGAGCTCCGTTTTAGAAATGGCTGCCCCGCCACTAGTATTTACAAGAAGTTGCCCCTTAACAGTACCCGGTCACGTGGTACGAGAGCAGCGGTGTAACTAAAGTCCATTTCTCTTCCTCTCTTCTGCAGAAGACGAGACTCGTGGCCCCGGCGAGCACCGCCACCTTACATCAGCCAAGGCGAAGTGGCCCGTCTCGTCTCCTCAGCGGCCAAGATGATCGTGGATACGGTGAGCACGACGTGCCACCCATGCCCGACGACGACGGCGTCCCTATCAGGATCGTGCCATTTTATCCTTGTATGATGAACATAAGTGAGGTTATGGAATGATGCCCAGTTCTGTTTCTCTTTTATGACAGGAAGTGCTGGTCCTGGCTTCTGGAGACCCTGGTGCCCCACGGTGTCACCCCAGAAAGGTTTGTCCTGCTGCCGTCGACCTTTGAGTGCACCTCTGACATCTGTCACCCTTTGTCTTTGTCTCTTAAGCTGTCTTTATCTCCAAATGGCATTTAGCCAATATATTCGTGTGGCAATTTGCATTCTAACAGTTGGTGCATCAGAAACATTAACACTGTTTTTATGAATCCCATACCAATTTGTATATAACAGAGACATATGCATTGCATTTGTTATTCCAACAGATGGTGCATCAGAAATGTTTGTAGCAATGCATTTTATTACTCTATGCATTACAGAATACATTCCAACAG
Source organism: Erpetoichthys calabaricus (assembly GCF_900747795.2). Classification (NCBI taxonomy): domain Eukaryota; kingdom Metazoa; phylum Chordata; class Cladistia; order Polypteriformes; family Polypteridae; genus Erpetoichthys; species Erpetoichthys calabaricus. The sequence continues at coordinate 137,582,093 of NC_041404.2, read as the reverse complement.
ATGGCGCACTGCTGCGGTGTATGCTGATCATTTAGATTTCAACCCGTCTTGAAATCTATTTATTAATATATAAACAGAGACAATAACTTCTAAAGATAATCAGGCTGGGAGACTCTCTTATGTCAAAAATCATACAACATGTCCAAAGACTTGGAAACAAAATCCATTGGGAGCAAAAAAAAAAAAAAAAGAATTCTCATAACGGATACATTTGGAATTCCTGCCATCTGTTTTCAGACTACTTTGTAGTTTGATGGCCACGGCCACCTGTTATGACACACAAGCCATCGAGGATTATTGTGAGCAGAAGGACTGGGGACATGAAGGGAAAGACCAGAAGTGTACTCAAAAATGGAAGGCAAGGGTCCAAAAATGCCAGGAAGCAAAACGGAAAATGAGCAAAGAAAACCAAAGGGGGCGAAACAAAAGCCGAGAGTCACGGGGTAAGCGTTCAAAGATGAAAACCCGACGCTTGAGAAGCTCACAACGAGTTCGTTTTTAGTGCCTTTAACAAATTCTTATGACCCTAATTTTAATGTCCTTTTAATGTCTACATTTTGTAGCATTTTACTTGATTTTGTAATCCCAGTTTTTTATCTGAATGGTAGGGGGCGCTATTTTTTTAACCCTGTATTTTAGTTGGATTTTGAGGTGGGAAATATTGGAAATTTTTGATACTATTATAAACTGCATTTTAGACCAATTTTATGGGGTTTTAAGGTATTTTATACACTTTTGAAGTATTTCATACATCATATACAGTAGCAAGGGTATATATTTTAAATATCATTTATTTGTGAGATCAGTGTGCCAGGGCGCGCCTTCGGGCTTCTATCCCCTACCCTAATACTAACAATGAGGGGGGCGGGGTTTGTGCAAACTGGATGTGCAGATGAATGACATCACATGGGGGAGGCGCCGAATGACATCACATGGGGGGGCGCAGAATGACATCACATGGGGGGGTGCCAAATGATATCACATGGGGAGGTGCCAAATGACATCACATGGGGGGGCACTGAATGACATCACATGGGGGGGTGCCAAATGATATCACATGGGGGAAGCGATGAATGACATCACATGGGGGAGGCACTGAATGACATCACATGGGGGAGACGCCGAATGACATCACATGGGGGAGGCGCAGAATGACATCACATGGGGGGGGTGCCAAATGATATCACATGGGGGAAGTGATGAATGACATCACATGGGGGGACGCCGAATAACATCACATGGGGGAAGCGATGAATGACATCACATGGGGGAGGTGCCGAATGACATCACATGGGGGGGGGCGCCGAATGACATCACACCCCGACTGTGTCTGTGTGTTTGTGTAACCCGTGGACTTCTCTTTCAGACGGAGATCTCCCTACCGCCGCTGCGAGATGCCAGTCAGGTACCGCGCTCTTCCTTATTATTTATGTGTGTGTTACTCCTTAATAATCCCATTCTGTGCCATCATATGTGATCAGAGCTGGAGCTTAGGCCTTAGGAGCAGCGACACAAATGGAGAGCTGATCAGAAGCCCACTTTCAGATTCATTGACGTGTCACTCCCTGATCTCCTCCACGCCCTTTAGTGCTCAGTGGCCGTGTCTCCGGGCACCGCCCTCCGCTTTACAGACTGCTCACTCCCAGCATGGCGCAATCTTGGATGAGCCCAAAGCTTTCCTCGTGGCTGCAGGGTTTGGTGCCAGTCAGTTTTACTACCAGTGGGTCAAAAATAAGAACTCAAAATTAAAAAAAAACCAAAACAAAGTAAATATCTATATCTATATCTATATATTGTGATAAGTCAACCACTCCAGACATCATAAAGGTTTGGGGCAGCCACCCGTATATTATAACAAAGGTGTTCACAAGATCGAGTCCAAATCCGAACTGCCAGACTGGAGGCAAGCTGGCGGCTTTAAAGGCCCGTAGAGGAAGTGATGTCATCTCTGGGGCCGGAACTGAAAGTGATGTTATCTCTGGGGCCGGCGGTTGGTGGGATTTCCCGGGACTAGAAAGACGGTCAGTACACCCTGCTGCCCCCTGGTCTGGTGTAGTATTAGCATTACTCAAGCCCTTTAGCTGCGTGTGTGGCAAGGCCCCCCCTGTCACCACCCCCCACCAGCCCAGACCCATCCTGCACCGAGAGGTTGTGTGCTCGAGAGAGAGAGCATCGGCGTTGGCATGGAGCGAGCCCTTACGATGAACAAGCGAAAACGTATACAGTTGAAGTTCAAGAACCCGCGGGTTCAACTCCTCGTGGAGGGCCATCCACTGTAGGGGCGCACAGTCTGTCACCAGTGTGACCCGCGACCCAGGAGGTAGGACCTCAACTCTCGCTCATTTAATCGCCAGGGCCTCACTTTCCACCGCCGCATACCTGCTCTCCCGGTCCAGCAGTTCCCGGCTCAGGAAATCAATGGGGTGTTGGGTGCCATCGACGCTCTGGCTCAGCATGGCACCCAGGCTTGTGCCCACCTGGAGAATGAACGGGAGAGAAATATTAGGTCCTGAGAGCCGTCCCGGAATTTTCCGCATTTGGTGTGCGGGGAGATAAGAGAAAGGATTAGTGGAGTCTGCCACCCGCTGGTCGGACTGGGAATTACCTTCTCCTGAGCCCTTTAGCTGCCTCCCACACGCTGGCGTCTCGAGATTTCTTTGAGCGCAGGCCGTGCTGAAATTCACACATGAAAATATAAAATTCTCACTTGCTGAACACAGAAGAAGAGCAGCTACTGTTACAGAGACACGTCGGACAGACCCACAGATTGGCAAACTGGGTAGAATGAAAACCTGCAGGCACAGGGGGGTCCCACACGACTGAACCCGAGAACCGTAGGGCGACTCACTGACCTGAAGGAACCAGCAGGGGGTGCTGGCAGAGGCCTCGGTCCACACACCTCTCAACTGTAATCCTGTCTCTCCTCACTCAGGGGTCCGGCTCAATGCCACCACAGTACAACGAGAATGGGGCGCTGCCCACCGCCCGGGAGGCTGTACGCCAGAGAGCGTCCACTCGTAGGTCTCCAAACCCATCGATGTGCGCCTCTGCCAGCCCCAGAGGGAGAAGGTAAGCAGTTCGGAATGGCGCTCTTCCCAAACTGGATTTTCCGCAGCTTGCCAGTCCTGTCACCACACGGCACGGGCAACAACTGCATTTCTAACCTTTCACCTCTGCAGCTTTCAAAGAGTCGAAGATCCAGTCGGACGGCTCCTGAAACGAAACAAGAGATCAGTCAGTCCACCTCGGCCAGGTAAGACACCATGCCCGGCGGCTCAAAGGGGGGTTGCCGATTGAAAAGGGGTCTGATCTGCCAGGCGTTCCAAAAGTGGAGACGGTGAGGGGAGCCATGAAGAGGATGAAAAGTGGGAAAGCTTGGAGATGTTCAGGTGAGACGGCGGCAGAGCTGATTAACCAAATCGTGAGAAGATGCCTGAGAAGTAGAGAACAAGTCCATGAGCACCAAGAATCAGGGTGGCACCTACAGGGGGTATAAAGCTGATCAGCCACACCACAAAGAGGGGAGAGGCTGGCGATCCGTGGGCAGCAATGTGCTTTCATGCCAGGACCGAGTCCTACAGTTTGGTGTGTTGATGGAGAAGAAGGTCAGAGGAGGAATTGCGTTGTGCGTTTGTGGACAGGGTGCCATGTGACGAGGCAGGTCCTCCTGCAATGCTCTCGAAACCCGACACCGTCGATAGTCGTGACCGAGACGAGCTAAGCAATGAGGGCACCACACGCAACAAGGGGACGGTGCAAAGCGCAAGAGCTTCTATCAACACAAAAACCAAAGCAGCGTTCAAATACATCGTGCAGCCAAGAAAAACGAGAATAAGGACCAGCAACGCTCATCGGGACAAACGAGCCGAGCGCAACTCACCCCCCATCAGCATCTACCAGACCGCTCGGGGTCCGTCGGACCCCAGGATGGGCACCCACTCCTCGGCACAATCAGGGGCTACGATCCGTCCCTGGGGCACTGAATCCCTTGCCACGTCCCAGGACCCCCTTCTCTCTCTCTCTGCCCCCAATGCTGCACTCTCGTTCTTCAAGCCTCTCTTCCTCTCTCATTCGCTTTCCTGCCCTCCGCACTCGTGCGTCTCCTTTTCATGTGGGGACATGGCACAGGTGTGGCGATTGGCAGCTGTCGGGATCAGTTACAGACGCGGGCGATTCTGCACCCGGGCACCTCTCCTGCCACGCTACCATGCCCCCCCTCCCTAAATTATTTATTTAAAAAGGCCGCGGACCTCACGGGTGCTGTATGAGGAAGTCGGGAGTGGCAGAGTGGTATGTGAGGGTGGCGCAGGATAAGCGCGAGGACAGCGGGATGACATCGAGGATCACAGGCTGGCAGATGACATTGTCGTCGATGGTGGAGGTACGCGCTGGACAGAAGAGGGATGAGAGTCAGGAGGAGTCCATGTGCGTGAATGAGAGAGAAGGTGCTGGAAGGAGCAGAGGTGGTGAAGGTCGGCGAATTTAAATGAAATGAAACTTCAAAGTCCCGGACACGGGGTCAAACGAGCCGAGCGCAAGTCCTGCCAGGTCTTCTCACTCGCGCCCCCCACTTGGGATCAAACCATCCAAAGAAACCAAGAGAGTGGCAGAGAGGTGAGGAAGAGGGTGCAGGCAGCTTCACCCCAGTTGGCCTTTCCCTTGGCAGCCCAACCCCAACGGACATCTTCTCAGCTCAACAGTTACGATCCGGAATCTTTGTGGTTTTGTTTTTGATTTTTTCGGCAGCCCACCATTTTGCTTTCCCTTTGACGTGGCAGAACTCCGCACTGGCGCGGACCAGTCACTAAAACCCATGATATTGTAACGCAATGAAATAAAGGAAGGACGGACCAACGGTGCCAAGGCCTGTGACTTTAACTCCTGCAAACAACTTGTTATAACGAACTGAACGTCTTTTTTTGCTTTCCAGAACCTTCCAACATCAGAAATCTGTCGACTGACGGCTCCTCCCAGACTCTGACTGGCACGTTAGGGTTGGGGACTGAACCGAACAGATCGAGTGACTCGGTGGCCAAGATCCCTGAGAAAGGAGACACTGCTGGCGGGCAGAAAGATGGAAGTGTTGGCAAAGACGCAGACGTTTCTAGAAAAGAAGAGCAGACTGACCACAGCTCACCAGTGGGTGGTAGGCCTGCCAAGGAGTTGCTGCTGGGAGACGATGAAGTTGCGATGGAGACCGAAGCAGAGATCCATCCACAGGAACAGAACGCCAGCTACGAGGGAGATGAGGACGGTCAGCTGGGAAAACCCGAAGAGCAGACGGTGCCAGGGGAAGCGACTGAGACATTAAAGAGCCAGGATGAGAAGAACAGGCATGTGCTGACGAGCTCGGTGGGCACAGACACCCTTGCCAGGGCACATCACACGGCACACACTTCAGAAAGCCAAGGAGGTGATCCTGGAGCAGGCCGTCACCAGGACAGTGGCAGGGACGTCTCGAGTCAAAGTCACCACTTTGGAGGTCAGACATCTGAAGGAAATGAGGAAGACTTCTGGCCAGAAGAGCAGGAGTGTCGGCCCACTGCAGGAGGACACAAGAACGGTGAGGAAAGTCATCAGGCTGAGCTGGAGGAAGAAAATAAGCAGGAACAGTCGGAATTAACTCGGCAAACCATCTGCTACTCCGACTCGACCACCACGTTCATGTCAAGCCCACCCCAGTACACCCTGCAGCGCATAGCCTACAGCACCAGTGTGGATGAGGACGAGACCCCCACAGGAATCCCTCATATACCCCCTGAAGGCTTCCTGCGGAGCTGCTTGGCAATGTCCGGAGACACAAAGTTCTCCTCTGACAGACCGGAACCAGAATCCCACTTACAACAAAGCGGACCCCTGGACACCGAGAACGAACACGTCAAGGGCAGGCGTAAAAGCAAACGTTCAGAGAGTCGAGCGACTCCCGCCAGACACGAGGACGCCGACAGCCTCCGCATCCTGCTGGACGACACGGGGTCCGTGGTATCGGACATATCTGACTGGGGGGATCAGGAGACGCCAGGCCTCTGAAGGGTTAAAATAAAACAAAATGTCAACGCTGAGGGCGTCCAGTTAGAGCTGAACCTGCGAGGCCAACGGCAAGAAACCTATGGAGTTGTAGGCAAAGTGGCTCGGCGATTCAATCTTGGGACTGAGAGGAGACAGGCGGGCACACAACCGGCTTAGGGGTCTGACACTGGCAGGGCTGGCAGGGCTCCCTCCGTCTCGACAACTCAAAGGGTCTGCTGCTTTAGGTTTATTCTTGTCTATCAGAACGAATAAAAGGCTTTAATTTCTGGGTCAGTTCCTCTAAGAGTTTCTGTGTTTCTGTCTCATGTTGTGTAAAAAAAACAAAAAAAAACACAAAAAGACACGACACGAAGAGATTGGACCACCCGAGAAATCCTAAAACTACTGGCGTTCTTCACTAGCGTGACACACACGTGCGCATGGGGGGCAGCTAAAGGGCTCGAAAGAAAGTAATACCACGCCAGACCAGCGGGGGCGATGTGCGCTGACCCTGCAGACCAGTTACGGGACATTCTGCCAGGCCCTGATGACCTCAACTCTGGTTCTGCAGGCCCCACAGATGACCTCACTTCCAGTTCCACAGATGACCTCACTTCTGGTTCTGGGGCGCAGATGACCTCATTTCCAGTTCCATGGATGACCTCACTTCCAGTTCCACAGATGACCTCACTTCCAGTTCCACAGATGACCTCACTTTCTTTTCTGGGCCACAGATGACCTCACTTCCAGTTCTACAGAAGACCTCACTTCCGGTTCTGCGCCGCAGATGACCTCACTTCTGGTTCTGCGGGTCCCACAGATGACCTCATTTCCAGTTCCACAGATGACCTCACTTCCTTTTCTGGGCCGCAGATGACCTCACTTCCAGTTCCACAGATGACCTCACTTCTGGTTCTGGGGCGCAGATGACCTCACTTCCAGTTCCACGGATGACCTCACTTCTGTTTCTGGGCCGCAGATGACCTCATTTCCAGTTCCACAGATGACCTCACTTCTGGTTCCACAGATGAGTCACTTTCGGTTCTGGGCCACAGATGACCTCACTTCTGGTCCCAGGCCCCCACAGACAACCTCACTTCCAGTTCCACAGATGACCTCACTTCTGGTCTCAGGCCCCCACAGATGACCTCACTTCTAGTTCTGAGCCGCAGATGACCTCGCTTCTGGTCCCAGGCCCCCACAGACAACCTCACTTCCAGTTCCACAGATGACCTCACTTCTGGTTCCACAGATGACCTCACTTCCGGTTCCACAGATGACCTCACTTCTGGTCCCAGGCCCCCACAAATGACCTCACTTCCGGTTCTGGGCCACAGATGACCTCACTTCTGGTTCCAGGACCCCCACAGATGACCTCATTTTCAGTTCCACCCCCAACAGACCACCTCACTTCTGATCCCGGCCCCCTGTGGTCTGCCTTGAGACCACCATCTTTTCCACACCTAATCAGTTCTGTTTTGGACTCGATGCCCCGTACACATCACTGTGCTTACAAATCCGTCTGCAGCCAGGAACAAAATACGGGTGCCTGCCCCAAACCTTTTTGTGACTCCTTGTCTCGTCTTTGACAACTGGCACCTCCAACATGACCAGCTTATTGAAGGAATTCTTTAACATTTTACAGTTGTAGATGCCACACGGGTTGGATGGGCATCCCGGCCAGGAGAGGGGATGGGTCTTTACCCGGAGGGGAGACCCCTAATAGGCAGATAAGCATCCCGGTTGGGGAGGAAAGAAGGAGCAGACCCAAAAGGAGGGATCAGAAAGGATGGACAGACAGCCAATTGAAAAGAGAAGAGATCACTGGGGGTTTGTTATTCTCCCAGCATGCTAGATGGCAGCAACACCGGATATTGGTACCCAGTAGAAAGCCAACAGGGCATGCTGGGAGATGTCACTGGGTGCCACAAGAGGGTGCTGCCCTGCCGTGATGGACTTCCATTTGACCCGGAAGTGCTTCCATCGGGCAGGGGCCCTGGCTCTGGATGTACTACTTAATAAAAGGGACGGCACTCCCTTGGCCAGGTGAGTCGGAGCTGAGAGGAGGAAGAAGGGCAACACTCGACTGGAGGAGGGCAGTGCAGTGGTGAGAGAGATGGTAGTGAGGAGAGAAAACCAACTGAAACAACTGAGAAAAGGATTTTGGTGAATAAACCAACCTGTGTGTGTGTGTGTGGGGGGGGGGCTTTGGGCTTGCTGACGCCCCTGGTTTCCATCACACAGGTTACTTGCCCTAAAAAATAGAATCTCATGTTTTCATGAAGAATGGAGAGAGACGGACATTTATGACATAACAGAATTTCATGGTGGCCAGGGGTGTACAACAGCAAACAATGGAAGAAATATTCATGGAAGAACAGAAAAAAAACAAAAGAAATAAACCACGTTACTCGTGCCGCATAATCCACGTTTGTTATCCAGTCGCTTGCTCATAAGGGTGCAAAACAAAACGCTGTTTTTTCCTAAAATATCGTTAAATAGTTATGTCCAGAATTATAAACAGTAAACCCAAAGACTCACAGGAAGGACATTTTGGATTGATGGCAGGACTCCTGACCAATGAATGATGAGGAGAGGCGATGTTCTTTCATGGACGTTTATCACATTGTTTGCCGTTGTACAGCATTGGCCACCGCTGAGTTCTGCTATGTCATAAATTTCCTTCTCTTCATTCTGCACGAAAACAGGACATTTGTTATTTGATACACAAAATTTTTTTCTCAGATGCCACTACAAAGTACATGGGGTGAGTAACATATATAGGAAAAAAATCCTTTGCGGGTGGAGTAATCCTTTAAAATTGGTCTTAAACGTTCCAGTAAAGGGCAAAACAGAACATACAAATGTGCAACCAAGTAGTAAGTTTCTTTCGTACAATTAAAAAAAAAAACTGCAGACCCACACTGCCAACACCACAAAACGTGTCAGAAAGAATTTAAAAATCTGTTTTATTAGTGTAATAAAGATCTTATTTGTTTAAAAACAACAAAAATATTTAACATGATATTCATTTGTTACCCAATCCCCTTCCACCCCCAGAACCGAAGAGTATGAGATGTGCTTTACCTTTTCACACCTCGTTGCACGTTTCCTAATTTGCTTTTCCAACGTGAACACATGCATGTTCAGACTGGACCGTACCCGTCCCAGAGTGGGCCGCAGATCTAAAGTGCTTAGTTAAGGAGTCCCCTTTATTTGCTGGTCAGTTGCTACAGTGGGAGAGCCCAGCTGCTTGTGTCCAGTACTCCGTTTATAACCAACATTTACAAGCAAAATAGGCCTCACATTAAGAAGGATCATTTAAAAGAGAAGTGTAAACATAGCAAATCAAGAAGATTAGTCAGTAAATTTAAAGAGGCAGTTTCTGCTCCAGCTAGCTGATGTCTGCTATGGCCGCTGTGGTCCGATGAGCTCAGAAAAAGGGCAGCAAATGGTTTATTCACAGCTTTCCTCTTGATCAAGAATAACACCCATCAGAAGACTTTCATGGTTAAAAATACATTACAGTTAAAAAATATATATATACATTTAAATGCGCCCATTGGGAGACTCTGGAAAGTATTTAGTCTTCAAATAATCTGGCCAAGAAAACATAAACTTTAAAAATAATAAATAATTCAATCCAATAAGGAAGAGTAAAATCATCTCTGGCGACTTATGCTGCGTCACATTCTATTTTCCTCCTTGGTTTTCTTCCTTGTCGCGTCTTGACGGAATATCAGGCCTAAGTCAAGTTATAGTCCATATAATCCTCTGGAAATACATCCGAAGAGGGGGGTCTGTAGTAGTCCCGGTCAGGGTGTAACATCCCCTCCTGCTCCAATTCCGATCCCTCCGTCCGGGGCCGCAACTGCTGCTGCTGCTTAAACGTTTTCTGGGCCTTGTAGAGTTGCTGTATGAGAAACATCTTGTCTCGTCCCTCCTGATATAAAATGAAAAGTCACAGCACAAAACGTTAAACACCCCGAGGTGGTCCCTGAGACCCCCACAATCTGCTCCATCCAGACCTCTGGAATGGACTTACCATGTGAAGTTGATCCTTCAGCTGCTTCACGACGAGCTTGTGTGCGCGGGCCAAGGCGATGAAGTAGAACAAGACAAGGCTGTCGAGGGAAAAGGAAACAAACAAAAATCAATAAATTAAAGCTCTGGAGTTGCAGTTTGTGTTTAACAACGTGAAACTAGACACAGGCGTGTGAAAAAGAAAGTGCACCCTCTCTCAAATTCTAAGGTATTAGGACACAACACAAAAATCATCGGGTCTTTAGCTGGTCTTAAAATGAGGTAAATACAACAAACGACATTTATTCTGATAGCACATGAAATCATACAAACAGTGAAAGTTACACAAAAAAACAATTCACTTTAGGCAATAATACAGGGTGAGCCTAAATGAAGTACCCCAATTCTCAAGGCCACTGCGCGGGGTCCTTTGATAGGCGATCCCTTGTAGTGCGCACCGTGCTTTCGATGTCGAAGTGTTCTTCAAAAACGACGAATCCTTCATCGCTACGCACCGCGCATTCCGAACGCACTTCAACATTCATCCTGCTCCTGTCCTGAGGACTCCCTTCCTGTTCCGGGCCCGATGACGCCACTTCCTGTTCCTGGCCTGATGACATCACTTCCTGTTCCAATGACTCCCTTCCTGTTCTGGGCCTGATGACATCACTTCCTGTTCTGGGTCTGATGACACCATTTCCTGTTCCGATGACTCCCTTCCTGTTCTGGGCCTGATGACATCACTTCCTGCTCTGGGCCTGATGATGTCACTTCCTGTTCCGATGATGCCACTTCCTATTCTGGGCCCCAATGATGCCACTTCCAGTTCCAATGATTCCCATCCTGTTCCCAGTCCAATGACGCCACTACCTGTTCCTGCCCTGATGACCTCACTTCCCCTGCCCGACTTTAAAGCCGCCATCTTTCCCTGTCTGTTTGTTCTTGTTCTGGACTGAAGTCTGTAAACTTTGAACCGTAGCCTTGGCTTTTGGCAGCCAATTTCAAGCATACGGGCGGCTGCCCCCAAACCCCTTTCTGTGTTTGTTTGGATCCTCTCACACCAGCAAAAGGGCCAGAGTCAAACGTCACCTTCACTTTCTATTTCACTAACCAGCCATTTGCTTTAAGTCCCCAGTGTGAAGTGTGGGAAGCCATTTCTGTTTCTCAATGATGTGCTGCTGCTGCTGCTTAGCAATTTCCCGTTACGCCATTTAGGAAGGCTGACTAGTTGGACTTCCTCAAACCTTCACTTTTCCATTGAGCTGACCGCCGTTATGCTACAGGACCACCGCGGCCCGCTCACACTTACCAAACTACCACAAAGAAGGTCACAGCAAAGGCTTCAGAACTGATGACGTAAAAGAATTTCCTCGCACCGCCAGGTAACGTTTCAACGGCCGACGGGACCACATCCCACGAAATGTTGTAGTTCATGAAGGGCCCGCATGCTTTGGAGCTGCTTATACTGAAATAAAAAGACAAAGACGGTAAAGGACTGTAACACACAGAGAACAGTAAACCAGTGCACACAGTAATCCCATTGTGTGTCTGTCACTCACACACAACAGCAGACGTCTTTTCTTTCTCTCCCTACGTCAGGGACCCTCTTTATAATGAACGCGCCCAAGTAGCTTGAAGACCCCATTCTCTTCCATTGTTGGGCGTTTTCTCTTTTTTTAGTTGTGGTGGATTGCCGGCTTTCTATTCCGGCTCTCACCCCCAGGCCACCAGGAGGAGCTCTCCCAACGGCGTGAACGTCCCCCGAGTTCCAGCAGGGCCTCATGGACTATGTAGTTTTTATACGCAGCCCTGCTGGATACCTTGGGGGCCACCAGGAGTCGCTATAGGGGGACTCGGAGGCTCGTATGTGCCCTATAACCCGGGAGTACGTCATGGTCACGTGACAGGAAGAAACGACGTGCTCCCGGGTTGAAGAAAAGGACCATTTACCCTGACCCGGAAGGAATAAGGAAATGTGGACTGTTGGACAGGCACACCTCCGGGTCAGGGTGTATAAAAGGACTGTGGGAAAGCCCAGACACTGAGCTGAGCTGGGAGGTAGGAGGGCAAAGTGTCTGGGCGAGGAGGAGAGCATTGAGTATTTGTGAGAAGTATTATATGAGTAGTGTGGTGTGTAGAGTGCTTGGTGCACAGTATTATTATTTAATAAATAATAATTACACTTTTATCCGGTGTTTGGAGTGGTACCTGAGGGTCCGAGAGGTGGACAAAGGGCTTATCTGCGACAAGTAAATCAAACTATTGTCCTGCATCAAACTGTCTTGGGTACAATTTTTTACAATTGGGGGGCTGCAGTCTCTCTAACTCACCAAGAATAAAGAAATTGCTTTTTATTTTATATTGGTGTCCGTTTCTTTGTCATTCACGACTTTCAGTGACCACACTCACTTACAAGGAAATGAACCGTCTCTCAGCTCTAGTTTCGTTTTAATGGAGAGAGACAGAATATCAAGCAAAAAACCAGAAAAGACACGTGACATCAAAGTTATAAATTGATTTGCATGTCATTGAGAAACATAAGGACTGGATCTCCTACAACCCAGCTGGAATTCTGACTCCTACAGATTGGCAGATACAATCAATCAATCAGTCAATCAATTCCAGATACTCCTGATCTCAACTCGTGATGTGTGTGAATTCCAACCTCTCCACCACCATCAACAACACCAAATAGCCGTCAAAGGACGTCAGAGACGAGGCTGGAGTGGGCTACAAGACCACCACAAAGAAGCTCGGTGAGAAGGCGACGACTGTAATTCAGAAATGGAAGTTAAATACAAAATGACCATCAATCACATCTCGGTCTGGAGCTTCATGCAAGATCTCGCCTCACAGGGTGGTGAGAATGATCACAAGAAAGGTGAGGGATCAGCCCAAAACTACATGCTTGTTAATGATCTGAAGGCAGTTGGGACCACCACAGTCACCAAGAGCACCAGTGGTAACATACTACGCTGTCATGGCGCCCACCAGGTCCACCTGCTCAAGAAGGCACAGGTACTGTACAGGCCCTTCTTAAGTTTGCCAGCAAACATCTAAATGATTCAGAGAAGGCTCAGGAGAAAGTGCTGTGGTCAGACAAGACCCAAAATTGAGCTCTTTGGTATTAACTTGACCCACTGTGTTTGGAAAAAGAGAAATGCTGAGTGTGACCCAAAGAACAACCACACCATCCCCACAGCCGAGCACGGAGGTGGACACATCACACTCTGGGGCTGTTTGTTTGCTCACCCCATGAGGTGAGATCTTGCCTGGAGCTCCAGACTGAGAGCGATTGATGGCCATTTTATATTTCTTTCTTTTCTGAATAACAGTAATACATATATATAATATATATATATATATATATATATCCATATTACTAACCGAGAATGCTAAACCGGATGATGGACGCAGGCACATCCGGCCATGGGCCGTAGCTGCAAAAAGACGTACTGCGCAGGCGCAAGAAAGGGCGGACGGGATACACACCAAGAGGGGGATTTAACAAGCCCTTGGAACACAAAAAAAAAGAACACAAAACCGCCCCACACACCCTACAAGCAACGGACGGGACACACACAAAGAGGGGGATTCAACAAGCCCCTGGAACACAAAACGAAAGAAGACGCTCGCTCAACAACAATCCTCACCCACACCCCCCCCCCCCAATCAATAAGAAGTGACACCCAAAGCCACATATCTAAAGGAAACGTCCATATTAAACATACGTCATCTCAAAACCTTCACACTAGGCAGCATAGGTGGATCTCATTAAAATAAAGCACTATTAACTGTTCAACTGGACAAAAGGCTCCATATTAACAGTGAGTGCGATCCTACTAAATACTTATCCATATTTCGCACGCTGAGGAACAAACAAGTCATGCATACACGGTCACGGGTACAAAACTATTCGGATCGGATAACGGAACAAAACACACGAACACGAATGAAACAAAAAGAATACACGGCGGCGCATACAATGCGCTTCGGAAAATACGTGAGAAAAAATGTCTCGGATCAAAAAACGCAAAGCTCAAGTAACCCCGTTACAGAGACGTGCCCAAATGAACAGACACATTGAACGTAGATGCATACAGCGCGCGTCTCAAAGTGCTGCATCAAAACAAGCACGATTTCAAAAGAAAGAGCTTGCGTCTCTGACATACAAAAAAGGGAGCAAAGCAACGCGCATATGACCGGCCAGAAAACAAGCAAGCAGGACTCAAAAAGCAGAAAGCTCAACTGACCGACGTACAAAAACGAACAAGGCACGATACAAACAATGCACGACGTAGAGTGAAACGGACTTTGCGCAAAGCGGAGGCGGATCAATTAAAACTCAAAAATAGCGCGTCACAAATAATGGACATGCAACAACGCGGCACTCAAACACCACAAGCAAAACATGCCCGTCGCAGACATCAACACCAGACGTCTGCTAAACTCTTACGCCAGTTGGCTGACAACGCTTTCAATAATGAGTCCACTATTGAGGAAAATTCATTGGGATTAATGAATGTCATTTGCAATCATTGTCATTCACTTAACTTCACAGAAGAAACAACTGGCAATACAAATAATGAATTTACACGTTGTTGTCAAAAGGGGCAGATTAGAAAGCCTCCTTTACATTCATATCCTGAATATCTACAGAAGCTTCTAACTAAGGATGTGCCTGAAAGTAAAAACTTTATGAACTACATTAGATCCTACAATAGTTCATTTGCTTTTGCATCTACCAGAGAACATAACAGGACACCAAAAGGCAATGGCCCATACTGCTTTCGCATATGTGGTTAACACAACGCACTATATTATGTCCAAAAAATATTAATGTTAATCACATTATTAACCAGGTCATTTCATTACTTCCTGGAGAGACACGGCTCTTTCTAAGCTCTGACAAAGTTGACTCTGATGACGACAATGAACATCTGAATTTCCCATTAGAATATTTGAACACTATTAACCCGGATGGATGACCACAACACAACCTTACCCTTAAAAACGGAACAATAATCATGCTATTAAGAAACCTTAACACTAAACAGGGTTTATGCAATGGCACACGGTTAGTCGTCAACACCATAACACACGATGTTATTCAAGCAACAGTTCTTTCAGATTCACATGCTAACAATACTGTTCTCATTCTTGGAATTGACCTTACGAGTTCTGACCTAGAATTACCTTTTACATTGAAACACCGACAGTTCCCCATTAAACCTGCATTTGCCATGACCAGCAAAAAATCACAAGAACAAACCATGGACAAGGTTGGCATCTACCTCTCTGAACCCGTTTTTGGACATGCACAACTTTATTTTGCCTTCTCATGTGTTCGACGTTCATCTCACAATAAAGTTAAAATTAAAAATGATCCATGCCAAGGAAGACTCATTCAAAGACAAGACACCATCTTTACTACTAATGTTGTATACAGAGAAATATTCCAAAAAAACATTACTCTATGCCAAACACTCTATTTTGTATTTATATAGGCATCATCCAAACCTGCACACTATTCTATATCTAATTCATACATCTCACTCTTTGTCATGCCCCAACGCCAGGGGTTGGCGAGCGAAGCGAGCAGGGGGCGGAGCCCCCTAGTATATATATATAATACACATTTATAGGGTGGTCCAGATCTAATTATGCAATTTTCATTATGCTATAACTTAAATTAAGTTTATTACATAGAGAAAATTCGCAGCACCTGCCCTGAACATAGAGATTTCACTTAAAATTCTTTTTGTTGCCGATAGATGGCAGCACCTGCCCTGCATTCCAAAATGGCGGGGAGACGATTGTCAGTCGAACAGTTGCATAATTAGATCTGGACCACCATGTATATATATATATATATATATATATATATATATATATATATATATATATATATATATATATATATATATATGTCACACACGTGCGCATGGGAGGCAGCTAAAGGACTTGAGTAAGGACAGTCATACCGGGATGTGGCAGAGTGCACGGACTCTTTTTCTCTCTTTCCTGCAGACCATTCACAGGAGATTCCACCTGGCCCTCTTGACGTCACTTCCGGGACCGAGTCTATGGAAGGAGTCCTTGCCGGTTCCGGCCCCTGTGATGTCACGTTTGGGCTCGAACCAATGGCTGAAGACCTTCATGAGCCCGCCCCTTTGATCTCACTTCCTGTCTTCCCCTTTAAAAGCCTCCACCTTTTCCCTATTCCTCAGTTCTGTTTTGGACTCGGTTTTGTCCACCTGTTGTATACAATTTTATGACTTTTGCAGCCAGGATACCATTGACATGGGTGGCTGCCCCAAAACTTTCTATGTCTCCAAGTCACGTTTGTGACAATATACAGTACTGTGCAAAAGTTTTAGGCAGGTGTGAAAAAATGCTGTAAACAAAGAATGCTTTCAACAATGGAAGTGTTATTTATTTTCATCAATCAAAAAAGTGCAGTGAATGAACAAAAGAGAAATCGAAATCAAATCAATATTTGGTGTGACCACCCTTTACCTTCAAAACAGCATCAATTCTTCTGGGTACACTTGCACTCAGTTTTTGAAGGAACTCGGCTGGTAGGTTGTTCCAAACATCTTGGATCTTCTGTGGATGTAGGCTTCCTCACATCCTTCTGTCTCTTCATGTAATCCCAGACACACTCGATGATGTTGAGATCAGGGCTCTGTGGGGGCCATACCATCACTTCATACCAGGACTTCTTGTTCTTCTTTACGCTGAAGATAGTTCTTAATGACTTTGGCTGTATGTTTGGGGTCGTTGTCCTGCTGCAGAATAAATTTGGGGCCAATCGTACGCCTCCCTGATGGTATTGCATGATGGATAAGTATCTGCCTGTATTTCTCAGCATTGAGAACACCATTAATCCTGACCAAATCTCCAACTCCATTTGCAGAAATGCAGCCCCAAACGTTCAAGGAACCTCCACCATGCGTCACTGTTGCCTGCAGACTCTCATTATTGTACCGCTCACCAGCCCTTCGACGAACAAACTGCCTTCTGCTACAGCCAAATATTTCAAATTTTGACTCATCAGTCCAGAGCACCTGCTGCCATTTTTCTGCACCCCAGTTCCAATGTTTTCATGCATACTTGAGTCGCTTGGCCTTGTTTCCACGTCGGAGGTATGGCTTTTTGGCTGAAACTCTTCCATGAAGACCACTTCTGGCCAGACTTCTCCAGACAGTAGATGGGTGTACCTGGGTCCCACTGGTTTCTGCCAGTTCTGAGCTGATGACCCTGCTGGACATCTTCTGATTTCGAAGGGTAATAAGCTTGATGTGTCTTTCATCTGCTGCACTAAGTTTCCTTGGCCGACCACTGTGTCTACGATCCTCAACATTGCCTGTTTCTTTGTGCTTCTTCAAAAGAGCTTGAACAGCACATCTTGAAACCCCAGTCTGCTTTGAAATCTTTGTCTGGGAGAGACCTTGCTGATGCAGTAGAACTACATTGTGTCTTGTTGCTGTGCTCAATCTTGCCATGACATGAAACTGTCTTCCACAACCTCACCTTGGTAGCAGAGTTTGGCTGTTCCTCACCCAGTTTGAAGCTGTTTCTGTTTCAGTTCATGACTGTGTTTCAACCTCCGTGTGAAATTGATGATCAGCACCTGTTTGGTAGAATTGGTTGATCAGACACCTGACTAGAATCCTACAAAATCCCTGACTTTGTGCAAGTGGACCTCTAAGAATTGATGCTGGTTTGAAGGCAAAAGGTAGGAACACCAAATATTGATTTGATTTAGATTTTTCTTTTGTTCGCTCACTTTGCATTTTGTAAATTGATAACAATAAACAATCATTATTTATATTTCTACTTCACAGATTTAGATCAGGTTTTTTTTGTATAATTTGCGTGAACATTCTGGTTGATTTTGCAATTTCTCTCATCGCACTAAGTATCATAGTTCGGTTGTGGCACTGAATTATTTGCGCGAATCTGAGAGAGAGAGAGGCTGCAGGCCGAGGGGAGGCGGGACCTCAGGAGTTGGGAGCTGGGCGGGGCCCTCCTCATTCACTTGCCAGCCTCCATTTGAGTTGCTCCTCCTCTCGCCACGTGTTGGAGCGCAGCTCGCCTTCTCTTAGCTAGCGATATCCTGTTTGTTCGGCACACATTATCATCTACAGATTGTTCAGGAGTAACGTTTGATGTTTTTGAGCGAGAGATCAGAGATACGTGTGTTTTAGAGGGTAGCTGCTCATTGGCAGAGATATCACGGCCATGTGCTCTCCCATCAGAGCTGAAAACCATCAGATACAGTGCCAACGTTTGACGTCAGAGCGCACCGACCTTCCATTTGGACAGAGATAACTTGCCAACGTTTTACATTTTTGCCAAAGAGACCACAGCTCCATTCTCGCCCCTGATAACAAAACCAAAAAAATTAAATACCAAGGGGCCCTCAGATATGAAAGATACCAATAGAAATTCTTCACAATACAAATTATTAAATTTTTTTTAATTGATTTTTAAAGTTTGTCCTGTTTCACTACTACGTGGGCGGAGCTGCAGGAGACAGCTAGTTTTCCTAATAAATAAATAAATAAATAAAATATATTATTATTGCAGTGGGCTGGCATCCTGCTCGGAGTCTGTTTCCTGCCTTGCACCCTGTGTTGGCTGGGATTGGCTCCAGCAGACCCCTGTGACCCTGTAGTTAGGATATAGCGGGATGGATAATGGATGGATGGATGTATTATTATTATTAAAAAAGATTTACAATGAATGCAAATTCCTATAATCCATCCATCCATCCATTTTCCAACCCGCTGAATCTGAACACAGGGTCACAGGGGTCTGCTGGAGCCAATCCCAGCCAACACAGGGCACAAGGCAGGAACCAATCCTGGGCAGGGTGCCAACCCACCGCAGGACACACACACACACACACACCCACACACCAAGCACACATTAGGGCCAATTTAGAATCGCCAATCCACCTAACCTGCATGTCTTTGGACTGTGGGAGGAAACCCACGAGACATGGGGAGAACATGCAAACCTGGGTCTCCTAACTGCGAGGCAGCAGCGCTACCACTCCGCCACCGTGCCGCCCAAAATTCCTATAATGGGTATCATTATTATTATTATTAGGCGGAGTGGTGGCTCTGAGGCTAAAGATCTGAGCTGACATCTCGAAGATTGGCGGTTCAAATCCTGTTTCTGCCAGAAAGGATCCTACTCTGTTGGGCCCTTCAGCACGGCCCCTCACCTTAAAACTGCTCCCGGGGCTGAGCTGTAAAATGGCTGACCACGCACTCTTTCCCCTTTGCAATTAATAAAGTGTACCAAATACCAAAGATATAAAGCCCCAGAGTTTGCCCCTGCAGAGACTGATCTTCCCTACGGTAGAGACACACATTCGGGCGGCGATGACACTCACTGTCCAATGGTCACTCCTACTGGAACGCAGGCCACCAGCAAACCGATCAGCAACACAGCCAGAAAGAAAAAGTTGGAACTGGAGGCCCGGAAAGGCCGTGTTGATGGACGGCAGTTCTGCATCAGAGAGACCTGGAGGACATGAAGGGCACAGGAGTCACGGGAGGGTATCCGTGAACGTGTACACATTACAAATGGTTAGCTTTTTCACGTAAGCCAATAAATCAATCATTCAATGGAGACACGATAAATTGAAGTTAACAGCTACAGAGATGATGGCCAAATTTTAGGAACCTCCAGTTTTAATTAAGCCTCTAAACTACTGCAAGTCACATCTTTCTAGACAGCTTAAGACGTGGCACCTTCTTAATGTAGAAAACGATGAAATATTTTATGGTGCTAATGCCAGGGATGAGAGGGGAGTAGTAAGATCCAATCCAGCAGATGGTCTGTCCGTAGACAATCTCCAAAACGTTCTGGGGAACAGAAAACTCCTGCTGTCCGAACCATTTGGCTAGCGAGCAGCTACAGTGGGTAACGATGAGGCTATAAAGGAGGAGGAAGAACAATAAATGATATCAACTGTTTAATAAAAGACAAGAAATGAGCATCCCAGTGAGATGAGGGTGAGAGCAGCGTGGCGCGGCCCAGATCACCTCGCCTTACCATCCCAAGATCCGTTCAACCAACAGACACACAAGACGCCAACACTGCAGACAAACACACAGGCGCCCTTTGAGCCAACAGAGAAGACGATCCTTTAAACTGCTGAGAATCCCACCATAGAGAGGGAGGCACACATAAAGCGTACTCACTTCCTGGGGAACTCGACGAGGACAGCGACAGCGCCAATGATGAGGAAATCGAATATTGCCAGCTTGTACATTTCCTGGCCAACACGCGTCTCCCAGCACTGCCAAAATATCAATAAAGAAAAAAAATCCTTTAGTGAGCCATGTGTAGGAGTTACACTTTGATTTGTGAATAAACTGTATTCATACCAGGGGGCTTTGCCCCCTGCTCACTTCGCTCGCCAACGCCCACGCCTGCGCTACATGATAGCCTCTTTGCGGTTCTGCCATTCACGTATGGGGATGCAGATGTACTATTTCAACAGATTTTAATTTTCATTTAAAGTGTTACATTTGCATCAATGCGACGTATAACTGCCCATGAGTGAATTTCGTTTCTTTCTCTCTATTAAATAAAACGACTTTTTCGAATGTTTGGCTCTGAGATTTGTTAATTGTCTTTGCAAAAGATATTCGAATGCGAAACTGTTAACGTTTTTATATGAATGGCATATCAAAATCTCCTTTGGTGTCTCATGTCATTAGTGAAGATGGACTACATTACTTTTCTTGGATACATCCTTCTTTACACAGTAATTCGGCCGGTGGAAGACCAGACGGTGTTGACGGTTGTAGATATTCTTTGTGATATTCTAAGTTGATGTTTTCATCTTCCTCACCATCACCACCAACTGTGTCAGCAGAGTCTATTGATACGCATTTAACCAATTTGCTGTGTTACCGATCAACATTTTTCACATTAATTCGTTTGACTTCCTTGTTTCTCGGTGCTAGGATTGCCCGTGTACTCATTTTTTCTGTTGATAACCCTTCGTGATGAAATTGTTCAATAAGATTTGGATATAATATGTCTTCTTTTATTGGGAACATAAACTGAGGAAAATGTTAAAATGTATAAGAGCTGAGAGAGCAAGAATTGTGTCTGACAAACGCATTCACACCAATGAGAGTACAGTGGTCTTGTTTGAAAATAGTTGATAGGAGGGTGGGACTTGAAATACTCTCATGGCAATATTCTTGTCTCGCGAAACTTGAAAAAATCTTTTCCAATAAGTCTCGTCTCGTCAAAAGATTTTTTTACATAATACTGAGATATACAGTGGGAGAAATAAGTATCGTATATACTCGTGTATAAGTCAGGTCTTGAAACCCAAAAAATATATCATAAAATGAGACCCCGACTTATACGCCCATTCAAAAATACAACACTTAATTTTTATTTTATTTTTACATCTTCTTACCTCCTCCAATCTTGCATCAGTTTCTCACATACATTGAATTTTTTTTGCAGCAGCGCAGTTACCAATTTCTTTCGCCCCTTCAATGACTTTTAATTTACAACCAGCTTCATATTTTCCTCTGATTGAACGCTCCATCATAGATAAGGGATGCTCTTACGATAAAGGTGTATAAGGGTGTGAGATATAAAAAACACAAAACGGTGCAAACGTCACTTCAGAATAGTTCGGTATTACCGTGTGGTGACGTAGGCACAATCCATAGAAAACAAATGGCCGTGTGCTCTGTGGTTACTCTCTCAGTTAGGCGGCTGTTAGCATATCAGAATCTCTTGGACAAATAGCTGGAGTTTTCCGCATTAGACTTATGCGACTGACTTTATAAAATACCAGAAATTACACGGTAAAATCAAGCCCCAACTTATCCACGGGACAACTTACACTCAAGTATACCTGTCTGATCCCCTGCTGAATTTGTACTTTGCTCACTTGCAAGGAAATTAACCGTCTCTCATTTTGATGGTAGTTTCATTTTAATGGAGAGAGACAGAATATCAACCAAAAATCCAGAAAAAAAACATGACATCAAAGTTATATATTGATTTGCATGTCATTGAGTGAAAGAAGGATTGGATCCCCTACAACCCTGCTGGAATTCTGGCTCCTACAGATTGGTGATTACAATCAATCAATCAATCAATCACAGATCCTCCTGATCTCAACTCATGATGTGTATGATGCCCACCTGTCCACAAAATCCATTTCTTCCATTCCAACCTCTCCACCACCATGAGCTGTCAAAGGACATCTTGGACAAGGCTGGAGTGAGCTACAATACCATTGGCAAGAAGCTTGGTGAGAAGGTGACGACTGTTGGTGTGAATATTCGGAAATGGATGATAAATAAAAAATGGCCATCAATCGCAATCGGTCTAGAACTCCATGCAAGATCTCGCCTCATGGGGTGGTGAGGATGATGATGAGAGCGGTGAGGGATCAGCCCAAAACTACACAGGAGGAGCTTGATAATGATCTGAAAGCAGCTGGGACAACCACAGTCACCAAGAACACCGGTGGTAACACACTACGCCATCATGGATTGCCATCTTGTAGCGCCCGCACAGGTCCCCCTGCTCAAGAAGGCACAAGTACTGTTATTCGGAAATGGAAGAAATATAAAATGGCCATCAATCGCTCTCAGTCTGGAGCTTCAGGGAAGATCTCACCTCATGGGGTGAGCAGATAAACAGCTCCAGAGTGTGATGTGTCAACCTCCGTGCTCGGCTGTGGGGATGGTGTGGTGTTCTTTGGGTAACACTCAGCATTTCTCTTCTTCCAAACACGGCGGGTCGAGTTGATGCCAAAGAGCTCGATTTTTGGATTCATTAGACCACAGCACTTTCTCCTAAGCCTTCTCTGAATCATTTAGATGTTTGCTAGCAAACTTTAGACGTACTGAACTTGTACAGGGGGCAGGGGGACCTGTGCAGGCACTGCAAGATTTCACTTCATGACGGCGTAGTGCATTACCAATGGTGTTCTTGGTGACTGTGGTGGACCCAACTACCTTCAGATCATTAACAAGCGTGTAGTTCTGGGCTGATCCCTCACCTTTCTCATCATCCTCACCCCATGAGGCAAGATCTTGCATGGAGCTAAAGACCGAGGGTGATTGATGGTCACTTTATATTTCTTCCATTTCTGAATAATTGCACCAGCAGTCGTCACCTTCTCACCAAGCTTCGTGCTAGTGGTCTTGTAGCCCACTCCAGCCTTGTCCCTGACATCCTTTGACAGCTCTTTGGCGTTGCCCATGGTGGTGGAAAGGTTGGAATAGAAGAAATGGATTCTGTGGACAGGTGGGCTTCATACGCATCACGAGTTGAGATCAGGAGTATCTGTGATTGATTGTAATCGCCAGTCTGTAGGAGTCAGAATTCTGGCTGGGTTGTAGGGGATCCAATCCTTATTACACTCAATGACATGCAAATTAATTTAAAACTTTTACGTGATGTGTTTTTTATAGATTTTGGTTGATATTCTGTCTCTCTCCATTAAAATGAAACTACCATAAACATTCCAGACAGTTCATTTCTTTGTAAGCGAGCAAACTTACAGATTCAGCAGGGGATCAGACACTTATCTCTCCCACTGTACCTCAATTCTACTAACCAATGAATACAAAAAACTGTCGTATTTAGTATCAGATTCCTACTTTTCTCTAAGTTTCCTATCGTCTGCCTTTTCACCGTTGGTCCGTTCCTTCATAACGGCCCCCCATATCTTCCTCCTGTTTAAAACCTCACAAGTCTGTTGCCTTATGTAGCTAATGAGTTCGTTTTACGCCCAATCCGAAGCTTTTTTGATGCACAAAATGACTTTGAATAATTGAATTTCTTTGAGGACGTGCACACATGTTAATGGATACAGCGACATTTATTAATATTTAGCAGGAAAAATGTAAAAACAACGGTTTAGAGCAAAAATGAAGGCTAAAAGAGTTACTCACCGGGTACAGGTTGTTGTTATAGCCACAAAAACAAGATTCTCCGCCACAGAACGTGATCTGCGACCACAAGGTGAAGAGAAGCACCCCAATGCTGGCCAGCCGCACAAACACACACCTACAACAAGAAACGGGGGGAGTCCAGTCAGCGAAAAGGCCTTGAGATCGGAGCGCCGCCCAACTCCGACCAAGTTACCTTATCAGAGTGAAGCGAATCTCGAAGGCC
Organism: Erpetoichthys calabaricus; assembly: GCF_900747795.2. NCBI lineage: Eukaryota > Metazoa > Chordata > Cladistia > Polypteriformes > Polypteridae > Erpetoichthys > Erpetoichthys calabaricus. The sequence continues at coordinate 137,557,871 of NC_041404.2, read as the reverse complement.
GGAGAATAGTCCTCATACCGAATGACCACCTCAAAGATCAGGGGAGTAATGAAGTTGGCAGCTGTGATCACAATGGAGGGGAGATATTCAACAATCAGGCCTACGATGAAGTTCTGGGCTTGCTGCGGCTGCTAAGAGAAAAAGAATCAATGACTGACAGAGAGAAGACGACATTGTTTATTAGTTACTGTATATGCTACACACACAACACATTCTGGACACAGAAAAAACTGACACGCTCTCAATAGGGGGCGCTCATTTTAAGGATTATGATTATTATCTACTTATTTATACAGCGGGCGCCCACACCCAAGGCAACACCTCAATTTAAGGATTGAGTGATTCAAAAATATAACATGAATAAGCAATACGGTACACAATTCAAAATTAACCATATAGATTATAGTAATAAAGTCCCTAAGGTTAGCAGATTGGGTTAGCGGATAATCCAGGAGGACAGCAGAGGGGCAGAACATCGAATCCTTCCCAAGATGGCCCAGTAGTAGGAATAGCGGCAGACATTTTAGAAGAGCTTTATAAAACGTGACTGCCAACACCTTCATACTCACTTGATCAAAGGCTGACTCGCTTATTCACTTAACAAGGAGTGAGCAGCGACCTCAAGTGTCGTTCACAAGTGCAGAGCAACGTGACTGCGAGAAGAATCAACAGATCACTGTTGAAGTAGCAATTCTGTACAAGCAGACATTTCACTGGACTGTGTTGATGAAGCAGGATACTTTTGGTTTACTAAATTAGTCCACACGTCTCCATCCTCATCATGCTGTCCAGATGTTGGGATAAGCTAACCAGCTGCCCTGTGACCCCTGTACTAAATTTCTACGGGTTATGCATTAACAGACCAGAAAATAAATGTTTGGACTTTTTACATTTCCATCTATGATGATGCACTATTTTTGCTTCTGCGTATATTTCTAGCATATAAAGGAGAGCAAACAGTAGAGCAGCTTTCAAGTGTTTGCAGAGAAACTAGTTAAGGCTTTATGATTATTTCAGACTAGCTGTCCCCCGCCGCTCTGGCCACATAGTAATGAAACAGGACAAACTTTAAAAACCAATAAACATACAGGTATCTCTAGTTAAGTGGAGGTGAGGTGCGCTCCAACACGTGGCGAGAGGTGCAGCAACTCCAACGGACGCTGGCCCCCCTCACAGATTAGCACGAATTAATGATATACTTAGTGTGATGAGAGGAGTCGCAAAATCAACCGGAATCTTCAAGCAAATTATAAGAAAAAAAAACAGACCAAAATCTGGATTTTATTTATATATATATTGTAACAGATAGGGGGCGCTATCACTCTCTTGAACCCTCTGATCAGACGCCAGACACCAGATAAAAGTCCAATATGACTTTATTTTATAATAATAATGAGCACCAAGCACCTTCCACTCCACAATACTCATAAATAAACACTACAATAATCAATAATCCTCCACTCCCAGACACATTGCCACCCTTCCACCCAGCTCAGCTCAATCTCTGGGATTTCCCATAGTCCTTTTATAGTCCGTGACAGGGAAGTGTTTCGCTCTCTCTGTTCATGTGAGTAGGAACACTTCTGGGTCAGATAAAAACTCCTTTTCTTCAACCCGGAAGCAGGTCATTTCCTCTGTTCACGTGCTTAGGACGCACTTCCGGGTTGTAGGGAAAATACTCCTTATTCCTCCCTGCAGCGTCCTCTAGCGGCCCCCATGGTATCTAGCAAGGCTGTGGATAAAAACTCCATTGTCCAGGATTCCCTGCTGGTCTTTGGGGCACCTCCATGTTGCAGGGAGGTCTCCATCTGGCGGCCTGGGGGTATTGGTCGGGATGAAAGGCCGGCCATACCCCACAATATATATATATATATATATATATATATATATATATATACACATACATACATACATACGCTTCACTCGCTAACCCCCGTGCCTGCGCTACACGCCAGCCTCTTTACGTTTCAGCTGCTCGCATATGGGAATGCAGACGTACAATTTAAACAGATTGTGATTTTCATGGGAATTGTTACATATGCATAATAGAATGAACTATTTTACATTTCAGCGAGTAATCAGCCATAATAAAAAAATAGTAAAATGTAATAATTTGAAAGAAAATTCTGTTTCATGTTGCATTAGAGGTAATCGATGCGTTATATGTTTTTTTGTTGTGTTTGGCTTTGAATTGAACACGCCAATACTTTATAAACATACACTTTTACTGTAAAACGTCAGTAAAAACAATATTTTGAATTAACTGTTCTTCAAAACAGTTCAATTCTTCATTGAATTTTGATTCCGTGTTTGGACTTAAATCTGCTCGTAAGTGAATATCGTTTCTTTCTCTCTAATATATAAACTGTTTTTTTTTTTTTAATGTTTGGCTCTGAGATTTGTTAATTGTCATAGCAAAAGCTATTCTAACGGGAAACTGTAAATGTTTTAATATGAACGGCATATCAAGATCTCCTTTGGTGTCTCATGTCATTAGTGAAGATGGACTACATTACCTTTCTTGTACACATCCTTCTTTCTACAGTAATTCATCCGGTGGAAGACCAGATGGTGTTAATGGTTGTAGATATTCTTCGTGATATTGTAAGTTGATGTTTTCATCTTCCGCACCATCACCACCAACTGTTTCAGTAGAGTCTATTGATGTACATTTAACCAATTTGCTGGGTAACCGATCAACAACTTTGGCGTTAATTCGTTTGATTTCATCGTTTCTCTGTGCTAGGATTGCCTGTATACTTACTTTTTCTGTTGATAACCCTTTGGGATGAAATTCTTCAATAAGATTTGGACATAATACGGCTTCTTTTTTATATATATATAAAAACCCGAAGTTCAGCCAGTTCCCGAATTGACCGGCCATAGTCCGAAGTACTAGAAATGACCAGCATATATGCTACTTTGGCCAGCCATTTCGCGAAGTGGCGAGAACTCCCTGGTCAAAATCCGATGTGCTGATATAAGACTGTCCGTTCAAGGTGCGAAGATGCTTAAAAATTTTCAAATGCAGATTCAGAAGTGAGTTTTCCATTCTGCACGAGAAACTGCTCAAGGCGGGTCCTGTTCAGCAAAGTGGACGCCACTTGAGACGGCCTTCCCCTCGCCCAAACACTAACCTTAAGGTCAATAAAATAGGTCCCTGATGTTAAGTCACTATTTTATTGCTAAAATGATAACAGAAATGTGAAATCTACTTATATACCTGATCTTAATTATTGTGAAACAACCAAGTGGCGTCCGCTTTCTGAACATGAGCCGCCAAGGCTACACTCAACGCAATTGCACTACTAAGTGCGCAACAAATTGCTGCTCATGCCTTTTTCCTTCCGACTTTTTCCCGCTTTGGCCAATTTCGGGTTTTGGCCGTAACACACACACATATATATATATATATATATATATATATATATTGTGACAGACGACCGCCTATGGACTCCGGTCGTCACCCCCAGGCCGCTAGGAGGAGCCCTCCGGACAGCATATTTGTGCCCCGAGTTCCAGCAGGGCCTCATGGACTTTGTAGTGTTTTGACACAGCCCTGCTGGATACCTTGGGGGCCGCCAGGAGTCGCTGTAGGGGGGCTAGTAAGCTCTTGTGTGCCCTATAACCCGGGAGTGCATCCCAGTCACGTGACTGGAAGAAGCAATGTGCTCCCGGGATGAAGAAAAGGACTTTGCCCTGACCCGGAAGGAAAACGGACTTGTGGGTTTGGCTTAGAGCCACTTCCGGGTCAGGGGCTTTAAAAGGACTCTGGGTGAGCCCAGACATTTGAGCTGAGCTGGGAGGAAGGGTGGCAAAGTGTCTGGGAGTGTGGAGGATTGATTATTGTTATTATTATTGAGTATTGTGGAGAGGAGGGTGCTTTGTGCACTGTATTGTCCAAATAAATACAATTATTGGACTTTTACCTGGTGTCTGTAGTCGAGTCCGAGGGTTCAAGGGGTCACGGAGACCTCTAATCGATCACAATTGGCGTAGTCTCGGCAGGATTCTCTGGCTGTCGATTTGGCAGAGGACCTGTATTTACAAAATTTTATTGTGGACAGAACCCTAAGAGGATAACGTCCAGACACGCAGAAACATCGCCTGAACCTACCTTTACCAGGTCCGTTATGGGGAAGAAGAGAGGCAAGCAGAGCGGCAGCGCCAGCGGAGAAGCTCTTTTCGTAATGGCCGACGCTCGGGAGGAGCGTAGGAGCGACCACACAGAGCGGGAGAAGCCTATGGAAGAAGACTGCAACGAGGTAGGTGCCGGGGAAATAATTGCGAATAAATTGATAATAACGCATCTTGTACCTTGCACCTACCTCGGACTAGATCATCCGGAGGCTCTGCGGGATGCAGACGAGACTCCTGTAAACGGTGGCAAGCTCTTGTTCGAGCCGGGGAGAGAGATGACTGACTTCCGCATGTCGGCAGCCGATAAGGGACACGTGACCCAACCCGAAGCTTTCCGGGAAGGACGTGGTCCTCGTCCCGCTGTTTGCTCCTTCTCCGAAGAAAAAACGGACGTGGACTTTCCAAAAGGGAAGGGGGAGGCGAGCGAAGCACCGCTCACCCCGTAAAAAGGTAAGGAGGGCCAAGTAGTGACTGCTCCCGATGTCGAGAAATTAATAAAGACAGACGGCAGTTCGCCAAAGAAGGCAACCCGGCCCTCAGACAAAAAAGACTCCAATTCCCAGAAGCCTCCGCGAGACCCGTCAGAGCACGTGCCGACAGCGGACGTGCTCATTGGCTCCCGACTGGCTGGTAAGACTAACAAGGGAGTGGGCTTACCGCCGGCCGAAATAAATAACTTTATAGACGTGCGGGACCTCGAAAAATTAATCGAACCCGTACGTAGTATTTTACAGATGCTACAGGCGATAAAGAAGATCATCGGAGACCTGGGAGCGACGGCCGAAGCGCCGGTAAAAAAGGTGGATGAATACCTTCGGCGGTTAGGCCGTGAAGCCCCGGCCTCGATTGATTCAGCGGTGCAGGTGAGGGATATCTGCGCCGTATATAATAAGGGGACGCAGTGTGAATCGGCACCGCGTTTAATAAGTTGCGGTTGTCAAAGCGCTGTGTCTCCGACAAGGGAATGTGGCACGATGACGGAGTGGTCGGGTAATTGTCCGTTAGAACCGGAGCAGCGGTATCAGACGCTGCTCGGGACTAAGGCGGACGTTAAAAGCCCGACCCGCGTGATAAAGGGGTTGTCGTTGGTTAATGAAGAGGCGGGGGAAGCACCGATCGTCCCGGGGCAGCTGAATAGTGCTGTTACCCGGAGCGATACGGTACTAATGACGCCGCCTCCGAATTTATATAGGACAACGGGCGTGCAAACAGCAAAGAGGCTCTCTCTCTTCCATAGAGAGCCTCACGTTGTGCACAAGCCCCAGAGAAAGCAGGAGATCCCCACACAGAAATGCGGGTCTCCTAACAGGGAAAAGACAAGGGCAAAGAGCAGCAAAGCGGCTGTTAACCCCTCCTTGGCGGAGGACAGGGTGGAGCTGACAGAATTCCCGAGGTGCTTCAGGTCTCGGGAAGAGAGGCCACCAGGAGGACGTCGGCGGTGCTATAACTGCCGGCAACCGGGCCACGTGTGGAGGAGTTGTCCCCAGAGGACAGGGGAGCGAAGAGACATCAGATACACTGTTCCCCCAAGGTTCGCTGGGGGATCTAGACAGCAGAACCACGGCCCGGATCTCGCGTTCTCCTGGAGGAAGACGTCCCTTGCGGGAATCAATGCTCCGCCCCACTGGTCGTCGCTAAGGGGGAGGGACTGTGACAGACGACCGCCTATGGACTCCGGTCGTCACCCCCAGGCCGCTAGGAGGAGCCCTCCGGACAGCATATTTGTGCCCCGAGTTCCAGCAGGGCCTCATGGACTTTGTAGTGTTTTGACACAGCCCTGCTGGATACCTTGGGGGCCGCCAGGAGTCGCTGTAGGGGGGCTAGTAAGCTCTTGTGTGCCCTATAACCCGGGAGTGCATCCCAGTCACGTGACTGGAAGAAGCGATGTGCTCCCGGGATGAAGAAAAGGACTTTGCCCTGACCCGGAAGGAAAATGGACTTGTGGGTTTGGCTTAGAGCCACTTCCGGGTCAGGGGCTTTAAAAGGACTCTGGGTGAGCCCAGACATTTGAGCTGAGCTGGGAGGAAGGGTGGCAAAGTGTCTGGGAGTGTGGAGGATTGATTATTGTTATTATTATTGAGTATTGTGGAGAGGAGGGTGCTTTGTGCACTGTATTGTCCAAATAAATACAATTATTGGACTTTTACCTGGTGTCTGTAGTCGAGTCCGAGGGTTCAAGGGGTCACGGAGACCTCTAATCGATCACAATATATATATACTAGCTGTCCCCCACGGCTCTGCCTTCTTAGTAGTAAAACAGGACAAAGTTTAAAAATCAATAAAGAAACAGGTTAATGCTAGCTAAGCGGAGGCAAGGTGCACTCCAACACGTGGCGAGAGGTAGAGTGATTCGAACGGAAGATGGTGTGTGAGTGACTCGAAGCCCTACCCAGCTCCTCACTCCTGATGTCATGCTTCCCCTCCCCTCGGCCCACAGCCTCTGTCTCAGATTAGCGTGAATATATCACTCCTGCAAGCAAGCTGCGATTATTAGCGTGATGAGAGAAGTCGCAAAATCAACCAGAATGTTCAAGGAAATTCTAGAGAAAAACCAAATCTAAATTCATTAAGTAGTTCTCTCATGAAGAGCGGACAGACAGCCAGACGTTGGATTATATATATATATATATATATATATAATAGAGAGAGAGAGAGTGAGAGAGAGAGACGGGACCGGTCTTCATTTTGGCAACACAGACAGAAAGAGAACTTCCTTGAGGGAAGTTCAGGAAGCGGACACTTATGAACTTTGAAATGAAAAGTTAGAAATCGACACAAACCAGAGTCAAAGGCCAAGGCCGAAATGAAAAGGGGCTGCCATGATGTTACACCTACAGCAAAAGTCGAAATTCTGTTCTCACTCTGGCTGGCCCTGTACTTGAGAGATAAAGAAATACTCCAACTCCAGATGTGGAGTCGGTTCAGTCTGCCAGTTGTTTTCTAATCTGCTTAGTCCTGAACAGGGTCACTTTGCCTATCGTGGTATAAAAGGGCACAAGGTGGGCAAAAACCCTGGGCAGGGCACCAGTCCATCACAGGTCGGTTAAGTGGGTTTATCTCGCTAAAATGTTAAAAGTGTTATCTCACACTCATCTTATCATAAAAGTCAAGGTCACAAATTAAAGCGTGGTCAAAGTCAGAGACCGATGTAGCCATGGACCCAATTCAGAGGATCTTATTCAGAAACAAAAATATTTTTAGGCCCACAAAAAATAAACTAAACGTTTCATTTCGACCAGTTTGATAATACAGAAATTGATACTTTTTAAAAAAATCTTTACGTACAGTCTGGCTGTATTCCTGTGAGTAAATTGTGGCTCTGTATATGGCGTAGAAGCATCCACCAAGCACGCCGATCACAAACATATTGAGGAGAAGCCTGAGGAAGTAGATGTGGCAGATCTCCTTGCGGGTCCGGTGGGCGATTTTCTGCTTGATGCGCTCCTCATCCAAGTCTGTCTGGTAAAGAAACAGAGAAGATCTCGTTGCCTGTTTTGTAGCTGTGGGTCACATAAGAACATCATAACAACCAAGATGAGAGCAGGCCATTGAGCCCAACAAAGCCCACCAGTCCTGTCCTCTTAATTCTTCCAAAATAACATCAAGTTGAGTTTTGAAAGTCCCTAAAGTCTTACTGCCCACCACACTACTTGGTCGCTTATTCCAAGTGTCTGTGGCTCTCTGTGTAAAGAAAAACGTCCTAATGTTTGTGTGAAATTCACCTTCACAAGTTTCCAACTGTGCCTCCGTGTTCTTGATGAACTCATTTTAAAGTCTCGATCCACCGGACTGATTCCCTTCATAATTTTGCACACTTCGGTCAGGTCTCCTCTTAATCTCCTGTAAAGGCTCAACTCTATAAATCTTTCCTCATAACTCATCCCTGTAGCCCTGAATCAGCCTCGTCACTCTTCTCTGGACTTTCTCCAGTGCTGCTATGTCCTTTTTGTAGCCTCGAGACCACAACTGCACCCAGGACTCCAGATGAGGCCTCACCAGTGTGTTATAAAGCTGAACCGCCTGTGACTTGTACTGCACACATCAGGGCGCTATATAACCTGACATTCTGTTAGCTTCTGAACACCCTCTGTCAGTTGATAAGTGCCGAGACCACTGTGACTCCTAAGTCCTTCTCATAGGGCGTACTTTGATTTTCCGACCTCCCATTGTGTATTCGCACCTAATAAGACTTAAGCTTAACACAAGCGTTGGGCTCAGCTCTTTTAGTCTTTCCTCATAACTCATCCCCTGTAGCTGCTCATCTCTGGACTTTCTCTTGTGCTGTTATGTCCTTTTTGTAGCCTGGAGAACAAAACTGCACCCAGGACTCCAGATGAGGCCTCACCAGTGTGTTGTAAAGCTTCAGCCTGACCTCCTGTGACTTGTACTGCACACATCAAGGCGCTATATAACCTGACATTCTCCTAGCCTTCTTCATGGCTGTCTTTTAGCCAATAGCTTAGAGTCCACTACGATTCCTAAATCCTTCTCATAAACTGGACTCTCGATTTTCAGACCACCCATTGTGTATTCAAACCTCATATTTTTACTGCCTCTGTGTAATTCTTTACATTTACTGACATTAAATTTCATCGTCCACAAATCTGCCCAAGCCTGTCTGCTGTCCAGGTCCTTCTGTGATGATATAATGGATTCTAAATTATCTGCTAATCCACCTATCCTGATATCATCTACAAACTTCACCAGCTTGTTCCTTATATTCCTATCTGAATCATTTCTATCTATTAAAAATAGCAGCAGCTCCCGCACTGCCCCCTGCTGGTCACCACATTCTGTTGAGGTTCCTCAGCCCATCACCCTCTGCTTCCTGTGTCTGAGCCAGTTCTTCACCCATCTACACTCCACATCCCGAACTGCCACTTCTTTTAGTTTGATGCCCACCCTTTCATGTGGCACCTCATCAAATGCCTTCTGAGAAACAAAGACATACAACAGAGGAGTGTGCTTATTATTTCTTCTGTAATATTTGAAATGAAAGACTTGAAGGACACTTCATTAAAGTCGCTGGGATTCATCACACAGTAAGTGTAAAGAGTGGAGCGGCTTAGCCAAAGCACCCCAAGCACACATTTGCAGCACGTCCTTTGACTTTGTCTGAATTCTTTGATTTCTGATGTAACTGATGTGTTTTCTGTTACTCAAAAGCCTACTTTTGAAAACTGCAGCAGGGTGTATTTTATGAAAAACCTGCATTGAGATCCAAAATTCCTTTGCTGTGTAATAAATCCATCATTTAAATGAACTATTTCCTTCCATCTCTGTGATGTCTCAACACCCACCACCCCCAATTCACCTTCAGTTCGTAGTGCAAGCTGCTGTGCTTCAGTCTCGCTGCTCTCTCATCTGTGATGCAGAAATCCCAGCCAGCAAATATTTTGTTGCAAAAGCTTTGGAAGCGATCTTCATCCTGAATGAGGTTCAGCTTGAACCCGTGCACGGATCTGAAAGCAGACACACTGGTCAGAGCACACTTGGCCTTCCTTTGCAATTAGCAACAGACAAGTGGCATTCTGAAAATAATTCAGCCAACAGGCTCTCTTCATCTGCTTATACAGTTGGCAGACTCGACTACACACTCACCTGCACTGCTTCACTGTAAGGAAAGTTGTGTTTGCACAATCACAATTAGTGTTATAGCGCAGCTATAAAATTACATATAGAGGTAGTGGGAATGGGAGTGAGGCACCTCTGTGGTCACATTTCAAAACGTCTTGTTAACACAACTGGGGACGGAGCACAATTAGCAAATGTGACAGCCTTGGGTTTGGGTGGGTGTGTTAAAGTGCAGGCAGCTTTCAAAATATCAAACACACTCGTATGGCTACACTGCTCATTGGCAGGTTGGCTCATACAACCCTAAGGCGATAAGCTGAAAACCTCAAGGAGACCCCACATGTGTCAGCACAGACATTCTAGAAAATTAATATGAAGGTCAGCACAGGCAAGTAAGAAGACAGTGAGCCTGTAAACATATAACACAAATAAAGGATAAGCTTACAAGAGGACAGATAGATAGACAGATGTGAAAGGCACTATATAAGATAGATAGATAGATAGATAGATAGATAGATAGATAGATAGATAGATAGATAGATAGATAGATAGATAGATAGATAGATGGCATAGTTGGCAGGATTAGATAGATAGATGGCGTAGTTGGCAGGATTAGATAGATAGATGGTGTAGTTGGCAGGATTAGATAGATAGATAGACATATATTCCGGCCCACACCTTCAAACTGCCAGATGGAGCCCTCCCAGCAGCATGGAGGTTCCCTGAATTCCAGCAGGGCCTCATGGACTATGTAGTTTTTATAAACAGCCCTGCTGGATACCATGGGGACCACCAGGAGCCGCTGTAGGGAGGCTTGGAGAATGCTACGTGCCCTATAACCCGGAAGTACGTCCTGATCACATGGCCAGAAGGAACGACGTGCTTCCGGGATGAAGAAAAGGACTTTTTATCTGACCCGGAAGTGATAACGAATCATGGACTGCAGGGTTGGAACCACTTCAGGGTCAGGGGATATAAAAGGACCTTGGGAAAGCCCAGACGCTGAGCTGAGCTGGGAGGAAGGGTGGCTAAGTGTCTGGGAGAGGAGGATTGGGATTGAGAATTGTATTAGTATTGTTTATTGTATGTGTAGTGTGGAGTGGAGGGTGCTTAGTGCACGTTATTGTTATAATAAAAATAATAAGTATTGCACTTTTACCTGATGTTTGGCGTGATACCTGAGGGTTCAAGGGAGCAGTAGCGCCCCCTACTGCTACAATAGATAGATAGATAGATAGATAGATAGATAGATAGATAGATAGATAGATAGATAGATAGATAGATAGATAGATAGATAGATACTGTAGATAGATAGATAGCATAGTTGGCAGGATTAAACAGATAGATAGATAGATAGATAGATATGAAAGGCGCTGTATAACAGATTTATGAGTACAGCATGTGCCTGTATTAGTAACTCTGACTTAATAGTTGAATAATTGGCTTTTATAAACATTAAAATACATTTTGGTCAGTGAATATACTCATCATGAAGTCACTCTTTAACATAAAAGCAAACAATGTCCAAAATTAAACCCATGACAACAGAAATACCTTTTCACAGTCCAGAAGAGACTGAGCAGAAGGCAGGCGATGGATGTCAGCAAATAGGCGAGGGGCATTCTGTACTGAATGGTGGGGAAGTGCACGCTGTCCATCCTGTAGTAGCCATAGAACAGGTAGGTCTGCTCCAGGAAACCCTGCAGTGTCAAAATGAAGGAGTGCTGAGGCTCCGCAGGACTTGTGCTTGTTGTGATTCTGAGTGCTCCAACATTAGGACTCAAAAAGAACAGCACTAAGCTTTTGGAGCCCTGCATGTTAACTTAATACAATTATTCTGAAGTTTAGGAGAGGAACATTACGACAACAAAATGTTATGAAAAAAGCAATAAAGATCACAGAAGTAGCATATTACTCTGTCGAGCTATAAACATTAGAATTAGAGCGGCAGGACAGTAAAACACCCAAGTAATTGCATTCTTCTCCACTTGTTCAGGCCTTAATGTCCTCGCTAAGTGACTGTCAGAGGGGCTGACTTTCCCATCATGCCTCCCTTCAATGACAGTTGCCCTTTTTGTAAAATAAAACCTCTTAAAATAACCTGGAAAAGTAAACTGGTGACTGTGAGCATCTTACAAAGGACATTCAAAAAGTAACAAACATATTGAAATTACAAAGAAATGTCCGCCAATAAAAAAAATGGCATCAACTGCCTCAGCTACAAGTCTATTGCAAGAAGATGACTGGTGAGAAAATGTTATTTTGGCAAAGCAGTAAGTGAATTTCTTGTAAATGAGAGAAACTCCATGGCTTTCATGTACAACTTCAACTTTCAACTGGCAGTGTCAGACATCTGGTAAAAAACTTTTAAAAATTGGGACCACCATCACCAGTGATCAGCACCAAATCGAGAGCAAGAAAGTTAAAGGGAATAAAGATAAAAATCAGGAGTGCTCTCCCCTCGACTTTCTCGTATACTCAGATATGGGGATGGATATTTAAGGAGTAAACCGCAAGACAATGATTCTATTTTTATATGATGTACATTAAAGAACCATCAACAACAATTCAAATGAATAACATATTGAACAATTATCATAAAAGTAAAGTTGAATAAATCGGACTCTGCAGCTGCATGAATTTATTTATTTTTTCCGAACAATTCAGATAAATTAGCACTTTCAGTAAGCGGATGTGGGTCAAAAGTTGCAAGAAATTTTTAGTAACATGCATAATGTCATACTTGGACACAAAATTTTGTTTATGTAAAGCAAAAACATTCTCAAATATGTGTGTGTTACCATTTGAACGTCAAACGGCGATTAGCTCGAAAACCGGTCATTGTTGAAAAAATGCAAAGAGACAAAAAATGCTTAGAATGTGGTGCTTTACCATAATAGGATGTGAAATGATCAAATTTGTAATATTTTCGGGGAAACGTTTCATGTAAAGTACCACTTCCGTTTAGTGGAAATCGCCGAAAAATCCATAGAAATCAATGTTTTGTACCGAATACTTGTATGCAAAATTTGGTTGACCGAAGTGAAAGCGTACTCAAGTTTTTTTGTTTAAACACACAATTCCAACAATGGTATTTTCGGACTCAGGGAGGTCTAAAACATCGAGATTTCACCAAAGTTTCGAAATCGAATTTTTGGAGGATTCCAATTCTTTCCCTACACTTTGTATGTACAAGAAAGTCAGGGAGGTCTAAAACATCGAGATTCATCAAAATCTCATTATCGAATCTTTGGACGATTCCAATAATTTCCCTGTACTTTGTGTACGAGGAAGTCAAAATGAGAGATCGTTGGAGAGACTCAACACAGGAGACTCCGAGAGTCGGACTGAGGGAACATGCAGTCTCGACAAATCCAAACACCACACAATCGTGAAAGAATATTTTCTAGTCTTACCATTTTCTGGTACTGAACATGTGACGTGATTTTTCCTCACGTGGGGTATGATCGACTGTGTCTACTAATTATGATGCCACACATTTCTGTCTTGATGTACATTTTGTTGGCCATTTCAATTTTCTCGCTCTTTTTGACGCAATTCTCCTAACTACGACAACAAATTCTCTTAATCTTTTTATCCACTTAAACCTTAAAACACAATCCTGGTGCAAACCCCCTTCTCCGTCCATACAGTGGATATAAAAACTCGTCACATCTCTGCCAGAACCACAGAGTTTGCATGATAAAAAAATGAAACCAAGAAAATCCAGTCAGAACTTATTCCTCCTTTATTACAAAACTGCAATCTATAGAACGAAGGTGAAAACGAATCAGAAACGGTTTAGTGAGTCCTCTGTACACGGGCAGAAAAACAGCCCACGATCAGCTAAAAGGACAGTCAAACGATAAACTCCTTAAGAACATAAGACGAGGACAAAACGGCCATTGAGTCCATCGATCATGTTTGGTTTGCTAACAGCCAAGTGGGCCCAACATCTCCTCCCGAAACTTTCCGAGAGCCACTGGTACCCTCAGCTGCTTCATCCTATGGCAGTGGTGTCACGGAGTAACAATTACAGTACATAAGCAATGAACGCATCAATGGGTATCTCAGTAAATACCGTATTTACTCGTGTAACACACGCTCTCGTGTAAGACGTACACCCTAATTTATACAATGAAAATTGTAAAAAAAATTTGCCCCGTGTAATTGTGATTGTATAGTAAGCATTTAGGGCATGTTTTCCACGAAATGCACTTCTGTTTTTGTTGCATGATGAAAGAAAGAGAGAGAGCGCACACGCGAGCGAAGGAGCGAGAGAGAGAGAGAGTGCGCGCGAGCAAAGGAGCAAGACAGAGTGAGCACGAGCAAGCGAGCCCAAGCAGAAGAAGTAAACATTACAGAAAAAAATTTCCTGGTGTATGACGCCACCTGATTTTCTAATGCTAATTTTTGGGAAAAAAATGTGCGCGTGGTACACACGTAAATACGGTAGATTTCGAATGGGGCTATTGACGTGAAATTGACACCAGACGTCGGTAACAAACCAAGTAATCCACACATACACAGAAACCATAAGTTATGTGTTACAAAGTGGAATAAATATTGGAACGCGCTTACTGAAATGTATTGAAGATGGGGTGTGAGTTGCCTCGAACACTTGCATATTGTCACCTTTTATTGGCTAAAAAGATTACAATATACATTTTGCTTGACTTCTCACTACACTTAGTAGAAAAGCCTTTGTTGGTGATGACAGCTTCAAGACGCCTCCTGTATGGAGAAATCAGTTGCATGCATTGCTCAGTTGGGATTTGGGCCCAAACCATCTTCGAATCTTGAAGGTTCGGGTGGTCTCTTCTATGAACGCTGATCTTCAGTTCTCTCCATCGATTTTCAATTGGATTCAAGTCGGGTGACTGACTGACTGGGCCATTCTAGCAGAAACCAACGGAGAGTTTTCTTGCTGAAATGTCCGCCCTCGTTTCATCTTCAGCATCCTGGTAGATGGCAGCAGATTCTTATCCAGAATGTCTGGCTACATTTCTCCATTCATCCTTCCTTCAATTCTATAAAGTCCGCCAGCCCCACACCCTGATGTTCCCAACTCCAAACTTCACTGTCGGTGGGGTGTTTTTTGGGGTGGTGATGATGTGCAGGGCCATTTCTCCTCCAAAGACAACCAAAGAGTTCACTTTTCCCTCTCCTCTGACGCGACTCTACTCTCCCAGTTTTTTCATTGGCTTGTCCAAATGTTGTGCAGCAAACTTTCAAAGAGCTTCAATGTGCTGTCTCTTCAGCAGTGGAGTCTTGTGTGGTGAGGCGAGTGTGCATAGAGGCTCTGGCGATGGAGTGCATCACTTATTGGACCTCCTAATTCCAGATCTTTCTGTAGCTCTCGGCGAGTGGTCCTCGACTCTTCTGATTCTTCTTTGGACTCCATCCATCCATTATCCAACCCGCTATATCCTAACTGCAGGGTCACGGTGGTCTGCTGGAGCCAATCCCAGACAACACAGGGCGCAAGGCAGGAAACAAACCCTGGGCAGGGCGCACACACACACACACACACACACACCAAGCACACACTAGGGACAATTTAGAATCGCCAATCCACCTAACCAGCATGTCTTTGGACTGTGGGAAGAAACCCACACAGGCACGGGGAGAACATGCAAACTCCACATAGGGAGGACCCGGAAAGCGAACCCGGGTCTCCTAACTGTGAGGCAGCAGTGCTACCTTCTTTGGACTCCTCTGTTAAAAATCTTGTTGAGGAGCAGCTGGTCGTGGCTGCTTTATGGTGAACTGATGTTCTTTCCACTTCCAGATTATCACCGGAACATTCAGAGGTCTAGAACAACGTCTGTGACCAATGCCATCAGTGTGTTTGTGAAGGTCATGAGAGCTCTTTGCATTTACCCATCATGAGATGCTTCTTGTGTGACACCTTGGTGATGACAGGCCATCAATCAGGACTAAGCCCGCTGATATTCATGTGTAGTGATAAGGGGGCTATCAGGATTGACAGACGTCAGCTGCTTTTTTGGCTCCTTTTCTTCGTGTGTTCAATACTTCTTCCCAGTGTCATTCCACTTTATTACACATAACTTAATTTATGGACTTATTTGGTTTGATTTCTTTGGGCGTGTGGATTACTTGGGTTGTTACCGACATCTGGTGTCAATTTCACGTCAACAGCCCCATTAGAAATACATTTCCTGATAAAAACGTTGACGTGTTTAATACTTTTTTCCCTCCATTGTATAAGGCAAGTAAGAGGATTACATAAGACAGACAATTTTTCATTTCTTCTTTTACGGGCATACATACCGTTCCTGAAAGGGCATCAATAATGTACTGATGGAACAACACCAGGCCTTGCCGCACTGTGCTCGGGTAAATTGTACAATTAAATGAGGCTGCACAAAAACAAACAAGAAAAAAATGCAGATGAGCCTCAAGTAGAATAACTAGCCACATATCTTGCATACTTGTACAAGTATCAAGTGACAAACAAGCTGCTTTCGCTATAATTTTACAGCATTTGATTTAACAGAACCAAACGCCCGCAGTGTGACCCAATGTAATACAGTCAAGGTGCACTCACATGGGAAGTGCAGCCATTAAAGCACACAAGAAAAGACAAATCAAAAGAAGAGGAAAACACGTCCTCTCCATCTTGTTCTGTCACACCCACCACCTGCATGTCCTCTCTCGCCACATCCATAAACCTTCTCTTAGGCCTTCCTCTTCTCCTCTTACCCATCAGCTCTATCCTTAGCACCCTTCTCCCAATATACCCAGCATCTCTCCTCTGCACAGGTCCAAACCAACGCCATCTCGCCTCTCTGACTTTGTCTCCCAACCGTCCCACCTGAGCTGACGCTCAAATGTCCTCATTTCTAATCCTGTCCATCCTCGTCACACCCAATGTAAATCTTAGCATATTTATAAACTCTGCCACCTCCAGCTGTGTCTCCTGTGCCACCGTCTCCAGCCCATATACCATAGCTGGTCTCACTACCGTCCTGTAGACCTTGCCTTTTCTGACTCAATGCATAAATACAAAAGTGACAATGTAATATGACCGTTTGCTTTTTGAAGTCACTTTGGGTAGAGGACGGCTACATGAGGAATAGCATTTCACACCTTGACAAGGGCGCAGTGAGGCTTAACACACCCTCAGATCATACTGTATGCTGGGATGGGCACAAACCCCACGCGGCCCACCACGGCTTTAGAAGATGGGATGGCATGCTAAATAATTTACTGTTAATGTATTGTATCACTTCAACATAAAACTACTTCACTGATTTACTAATATCAATGACATTTGTTATATAATTATAAACATTACATCATTTGAGTAAAATCTATTTCTTCTTCTTCTTTCGGCTGCTCCTGTTAGGGGTCACCACAGAAGATCATCTTTTTCCATCTCTTCCTGTCCTCGTCATCTTGTTCTGTCACACCCATCACCTCAGCACATCCATAAACCTTCTCTTAGGCCTTCCTCTTCTCTCCTTACCCATCAGCTCTATCCTTAGCACCCTTCACCCAATATACTCAGCATCTCTCCTCTGCACATGTCCAAACCGACGCCATCTCGCCTCTCTGACCAACCTGAGCTGACCCCCTAATGTCCTTGTTTCTAATCCTGTCCATCCTTGTCACACCCAATGCCAATCTTAGCATATTAAACTCTGCCACCTCCAGCTTTGTCTCCTGTGCCATCATCTCCAGCCCATATAACACAGCTGGTCTCACTACCGTCCTGTAGACCTTTCCTGTCACTCTTGCTGATACCCGTCTGTCACCAATCACTCCTGATACTCTTCTCCACCCTGTCTGCACTCTCTTCTCTTCCACAATCCCCATTACTCTGTACTGTTGATCCCAAGTATTTAAACTCCTCCACCTCTCTGGATCCTCACCATTCCACTGACCTCCCTCTCATTCACACACATGTATTCTGTCTTGGTGGTCCTACTGACCTTCACTCCTCTCCTCTCATATCTCCACCTCGACCTGCTCCCTCCTCTCACGACAGATCACAACGCCATCGGCTAACTTCACAGTCCATGCGGACTCCTGACGCATTTCGTCTGTCCACCCCATTAGACCCTACTCAATTGATTCACCTACAACGGAAAGACTAGAAGTATGCTTACCAGTCACATTCAGCATTGTGCTGTTGGCCACTTCGTAGTCGGAAATGATGACAGGAAGGGTGACAAAACAAAACAACATCAGAAACATCACCAGATTGAGCACAACCAGGAAGCGCAGGAAAGAGAAGTAGGACTGGATACCGGTGCCAAATTTACCTGGTGGAACAAGAAACACAGATACACAATAATCAACGGGAATCGACACAGGTATTGTGGGGACAAATTAAATTCTAGTCCAATTTATTCTAATTCCAAAGGACCTCACACTTTTATAAAAACAACGTAAAAATATTAATATAAAACAAAAACGTCACATAATGCGTAAATGATAAAATATGTGGAGATCATCTCCCCGAATGTGCTCACTCACCCTCGATAACATGAATGTCCTTCCTCCACAGTACGAGAGCGGAAAGCAACTCATGGCTGTCATCCTTGAAGCGCCTGAAAGATCTTTGCCTGCCGAGCCACCACTGATGCAAGCTGCTCAAGTCCCTGTGCTGCTCCTTGTGATGCTCCCTGTGTGACCGACAGAAACGCAGACATTGAAGGTGGCAACTCCACTCACGGGAAGACCCTCTCAAGGTAATTAAAGTTAATGAAAACTAAAATCAAAACTGAAATTATTATTAAAAAAACATTTTTGTAAACTGAAATAAAATAATTTGAAAAAATCGAAATGAAAAACTAAAACTAAACGAAACTATTAAAGCAGCTGGAAAGACTAACAGAAATCTACTCTCTAAATATAAAATCCTAAGCCTGCAAGTGCAACGATTTTATGTAACATTTTTATGTCAAGCTTTAAATCGGCTTATCTTAAAACCTACATATATATGTTTGGTGTCATTCTTTTAACTTTAATGAGGACATTGTTAGATTTTCAGATTCTCATTCCGTTTTTACATTATAAACTAGAAATATCAAGAACTCACGTTCCGTGAGACGAGGACTTTGTGCCAAAAGATTTAACCACGCCCAGGGTTGGAAATAAAAGACAAAGAGTAGGACAGCTGCTGTACAGGCTTTTAGATGTTCGAAGTGCTGTGCGAGATGCAGATTACGTGGCACAGCAGCAGCAGTAAGCCAGCAGCTGATCGAGCAAAGGGGAGGTAAAAAAAAAAAAAAAAAAACAAGCTGTTTTTGTTCCCGATTGTATCACCGTTTTAAGAGGGGGATTCAGAGGAGCGACCGCATCTTCTAGGGGTGCGTTCAGCCCCCCCTCTTCACAACCCGAAGTGGCTGGAGCGTAGCACAGGCCGGGGGTTGGCAAGCAAAGAAAACTACAACAACTACAAACCACTGAGTACGATTTGGAGTTGCTGCAATGAAATTTCGGGCCACCAAATGGACTCGCCTGCCTGCTTCATCATTTTTTTCTCTTTGATTTT